>NC_056729.1:1596829735-1597037235 GCF_019279795.1 Protopterus annectens
AGTAATGAGTGTATGTTAGCAAGTGCAATGCAGGATGGGGAACATATGTAACTGAATGTGGGACTGTATGTAAATCCAGGGAAAGTGAGGTAGTAAGGTGGACTGTCAGTGTGTGTGTGTGTGTGTGTGTGTGTGTGTGTGTGTGTGTGTGTGTGTGTGTGTGTGTGTGTGTGTGTGTGTGTGTGTGCGTGACTGTGTGTGTGTGTGTGCGTGACTGTGTGTGTGTGTGTGCGTGACTGTGTGTGTGAGTGTGTATGACTGTGTGTGTGAGTGTGTGTGACTGTGTGTGACTGTGTGTGACTGTGTGAGTGTGTGACTGTGTGTACTGTTATGCAATGCTGTACAGGTCTTAAAGTGTGTGTTTGTTTCCCCTACAGGTGGCGAGGTGGGTCAGGGTCCCTCCTGCATGCAAACTGATGTAGGTGTCCATACAGACACTGATGATGATGGTACTGTTGAGGCACAGGTGGGGTTGTCAGAGGCCGACACTGTGCCAACAAGTGTCATCACCCTCCTAGCCACCCCAAGCCCACACACAGTTACAGTGCCCCTACAAACCCCATCACATGTGGCCATAGCAGAGGGACAGTTGGCAGTTGGTGGCATTGACCAGGAAAGTGTGGTGTCCATGCCAACTGTGTCGGGTCACAGTCAGCATAGCCAGATGTCTGGCAGGGCACCACATTGGCAGATGTACCGTGGTGCTCATGGGAGGGCCACAGGTCATCATGCCCCTGGCAGAGGCACCACAACTGGTACCACCAGGAGCATGTTTCAGGCCGTAATGGAGGCACAGGCCCATATGGAAATGTACACCAGACAGGCCCTGAGGCTGAAGAGGTCTGCTTTCTCATTTGTAAGTGGCAACCTCCGTGTACTTGCTGTTGCCCTCCATGAACAGACCAAGGTCATGGATAGACGGTGGGGTGAGATGGTGGGCCTCCTCAACCATGATATGTCTGTGCTTGAACATGTGGTAGGAGTGGTACGACGGCCATGTGGATGTACGCCAAAAACACCAGCAGCTGGCAGTCAACGTGGACATGCCAGGATGCCAAGTCGCTCCCATAGTGGCAGTACCAGCCCCAGCACACCACTGGGGGTGCTGTCCACACCACACCACAGCAGGCCTCGTGCATGGTGTAGTGACAGTGTACACACCCCCCACATCCCCCAATGGATATTGTACACACTGGAACCCATCTTTATACTCTGACATACCCACTATCACACATTGCCCATGATGCCAATACAACCCATTGCATATCACAACAGTGGTGCCACAAGGATATGTATGTAATGCATATGCCATAGGCATAGTAGGGTGTTGCATTGTGATGCGACACCTATGGGTGACAACAACAGTCTGTACAGAGCCCATGTGTCGTAAGTGTAATACACATACAGTTGTCAATCATCCTAACCCAGGGGTCTGCAACCTGCAGATCTAGAGCCACATGTGTCTCTTCAACCCTGCAGTAGTGGGTGCTTGTATCTCTGAGGATTAATGGACACACTACCTCACAACACACACACACACACACACACACACACACACACACACACACACACACACACACACACACACACACACACACACAGACCCAGCAATCCCAACACAGGAACACAAGTATGGACATATGTTAGATATTGTTTTTATATACTTAGTTATATTATATGTAGTGTAACTATATATGAAACCGTATATGCTCTGCTGTCTTCATTGTAGGAGTCAGATAGCTGTTGTGCCTTCCAATAACATTAGTTCAGTGGGTGAGGGGTCAGTAATGGCTCTTTGAATACTGAAGGCCGCAGACCCCTGCCATACATACACAGACCACAGTGCTATACACACAAACACAGAACGTCCAGGTAATGTCCTCAAAAATAGCCCCTACTACACACAACATGTCCAGCAGTCTATCTGACTGGCTGGTTATCAGGTATGCTGTCAATAACTAATGGTGTACAGACCATATGCACCATAAATATGTGGGCTTCATTTACACAACACATGTGTGCACCTCTGCAGTCTAGAGGTCAGTGTATGTAACAGTGTGCTATGCCCTTGTAAGGAAGTGTATGGGGAGTATGCACCATAAGTATCCCAGGGTGTTACAACATGTGAGGCCACCAGTAGTAAGCTGCCTTACGGTATGCGGATGTACATTACCATACATTTCACCCTGTGAAAATTGCTGGCCTACTGCTTACTGCCATCAGTGTGATTGTGATGATTACAGTTATGCATTGTTATGTGACAGATACCACCCATAGTGTCAACCCAGGTCTTTTCCCCCTAGGGATTGCATGCAGAGTGTATTTAGAGGCCACTGGGCTATACATCTGCATGACATACTGTGGATAGTTTGTTATGCTGTGGCCACGTCAGTCTTTTCTGTTGGCTTACCTGAAAGCCTTGGCATGGACACCAACAGATGTGATGCTTTCGGACTACTGTAATAAAGGATATGTTTGAGTGTTGCATTACTCTGTTTGTATGTATGTCAAAGCACAATCAGCTATATGACATGGCATATACAACTGTAATAGTACACAATTGAACCTTTCCTATGTATACCAACCTGTGTGTTGTGTTGCATCCATTGACTTCTCTGTGGGTATATGTGTCAGGCAACACTTGTCTGTGGTATGGGTGACTCATACAATGTCCATCGGATGAGGTTGCAACTGTAGGGATACTGGCTGTTCAGTATGGTGTGCACCCTCTGATTATGTATCACCTAGACATACCACTCTGTGTGTCTGTGTAGTTACATATGTATCTATACATATGTATATATATATATATATATATATATATATATATATATATATATATATATATATATATGTATACACACACACACACACACACACACACACACATATATATATATATATATATATATATATATATATATATATGCATATATGAGTATCTGCATATATGTGTCTGTCTATAGATATCATAGGACTGTTCATTGCTTACACATTGTACATTCACTGTGGTAGCCAGACTGTACTGCACAATATGTTATCAATACCTGTCTGACATAATACAGGTGGGATGGCTTACTGTTAACATCTTGTGGCCATGTATTGTCAGGTCTTGGTTATGGCATTTGCAACAGTAGGTATTGTATTGCAGGGGGAGATATCAATATGTGTAAGACATATGTTGCTTGAGCCCCCTCACCCCCATTAACGGTGCCTGTGTTCATATATGTCTTTGTTATGTTCTCTATGATATCTATAGATATATATCTCTATACACACACACACACACACACACACACACACACACACACACACATGCACACACACACACATATATATATATATATATATATATATATATAGAGAGAGAGAGAGAGAGAGAGATGTGTGTGTGTGTATATATATATATATATATATATATATATATATATATATATATATATACATATATGTATATATATATATATATATATATATATATATATATATATATATACTGACACATATATGTAGACAGATTTGTATTATGTATGCATGGAGAGAGTGAGGTATATATATATATATATATATATATATATATATATATATATATATATATATATATATATATATAGATACACACACATACATCTAGATGTTAAAGTACATTTTCTGTACTGTTGAATGATTGTGCTGGATGACATGTTTCTGAAGCCATCAAATGTATGTATATCTGTCATGGTTTAGTGGTAATTCACGTTGTCTCTGGTGTGTAGGTTCCTGGGTTCGAGCATTGCAGACACTGTTTAATTTTTTGCTGGGCAGAACATGGGCCATTGGGTACAGTGTGATTAAGGCAATTTAAAGCAGTTCTAAGCGAGCGTGCATGGGTCTGCACAGAGCTAAGCACTGCTAACTTCTGGTTACAGTGTCATACACTCAGTTGGCTTTTATATTGCTTAACCTGTGTAGGCAGTGCTTACCCCTGTGCAAACCCACTTACAACTGCTCAAAAGTGCCTTAATCACACTGTAGCCAATGGGCTGTGTTCTGCCCAGCAACAAAAGAAACAGCTTCTGCAGGCCTTGAACCCAGGACACTGCACACCATAGACATGGTAATGTGCCACTAAGCCATGCCAGACACAATTAAACCCGATGTTTTCAGAAACATATCATCCAGTCCAGTCATGCAACAGTACAGAGAATGTATACCAACATCTAGATGTATGTCTGTGTACATATATTAATATCTAAACAGATACAACATATCTATATATGTAGATATATACATTTCTGAAATTATATACATATATATCAATATATATATATATATATGAACATATATACATGCAAATTCCTACATTGACACATAAATGTGTCTACACCTATATATCTACATATACACAGCAAGTTACATATGTGTACGTAGATATATAGCTATGTAGGGATGTACGGACATAGTTATATATATGTTAGCAGATATATATATCTATACAGGTATATATGGCCATACATCTGTAGATAGCAATGGCAGATTAACAAACGACACATATGTCATCATGCACTGTTAATAAGGTTGAGAGGCCCCACACACACTATACGTCTTGTATGAATAGGCATCCTCCCCACAGCCAAACACGTCCACCCTGCAATACACTACCAAGTGTTGCAGATCCCATAACCAGGACCTGACACAACATGGGCACAATGTTACCAGTACTACATCCCACCTGTATGATGTCAAGCTGGTATTGGTAACATATCATGCAGTACAGTCTGCCTACCATTGGAAATGTGATATGTGTAAGCCATCAACATCCCCAGGATACAGATACACAGACACATATAGATATACATGTGACTACACATACACACGCAGTTATATGTACAGTAAGATACATAAGTAGAAGGTGCACACAATATGGAACAACCACTATGCTTACAGTTAACTCCAGAATGACTGGACACTGCATGGGCCACAAATACAAAGGACAGTCATTGCCTGCAATATATACCCACAGAGAGATCATAGGAAAAACACCACCCACAGGTTTGCAGACATGGAAACCTTTAATCGTGTACTATTACAGTTCTATATGCCATGTCATATAGCTGTTCAGATACTGACAACCATATAAATAGAGTAATGCAACTATGAACCAGTTACAGTAATACAGTAGTCTGGAAAGGATCACAACTGTTGCTGTCCAGGCCAGGCCCTTCACATTCTACAATAGTGAAGACAAACTGGGCCACAGGATACCAAACAATCAACAGTATGTAATGCAGGTGTATAGTTCAGCAGCCTCTATCTACACACTGTACAAACTCAGTAGGTGGTAAAGATGTCATGTGACCACATGGGTAGTAACTGCTACATAACAAGGCATAACTGACACCATCACGAGCACACTGATGAACAGAACAGCTTGTATGGCAGGGGGCAGTAGGCCTGCATTAACCAGATCCATATCAGTAATGTATATATAGGTGAAGTATATCATACTGTACATCTAGATACCTTAAGGCAGCTCACCCCTGATACCCCCACATTTTGTAACAGCCTAGGTAATTCATGGTGCTCCCCCCCTAGACTCAATAATACAGGGCCATATACCACTGTTACATACACTGGCCTCTGGTGTGCATAAGGGCACACATGTATTGTGTAGGTGACGCCCACACATATATGTGGGGGATACAACAGCAGTGGACTGATGGCAGCAATGGCAGTGTGATATAATCACAGCCCACTACAGAACAACCACAGACAGCATGACATATGTGCAAAGCTTGGTATGTAGGTGATGGACAGAGGCTGGAATACAGGCACATATGTGGACAATTGTTGCCATACTGGTGTTACAGGATAGTGTGTAACATACCCTTAGTCAGGGAATTGAGGTTAGAAACAGACATGGATGTAGCCATGTACTGATAGCACTCAACACACACACTGCCAGTGTAATATCTGACATGGGACCTGTGTGGTGGACAGACAAGACATGATAGGCATAGCTCTGGCCAGCAAGTGGATAGGCCCACAGTTGTGAGCTATGCAGACAGACTGCATTCAATGGTAAACTAGTATGTACACTCACACCCTGTAACATCAGTACTGTACAAAGCATAACACAACTCTACTCGCAGTCTGTAGTTCATGATCCTCCTACAATATATGTGGCTGCCCTGAGTGTTCCGGTTTTCCTGTAAGAGGTATTGCTACTTGCTGTCAGTAACACTGCTGCCCACACACAGGATGGATGTCCATCACACAGGAAATGTAACGGGACCACGCACACATGATGTGGGGATTTATAGTGGGTGGTTGCCATGACAGTGGTAATTGGGAGTAGTACACATGTGCAATCATATAAATCTGGCTATCTGGATAAGTATATGTACATATATTTCTACCATATGTACTGGACATGGAGTATAGCCCAACCCCAGCCCCTATGATCCCAGTGTCGTAGTTGAAGGGGATATCAGGTATGTATAGCAGGTCTACTAGTAGACTATTGCTACTGTCATTGGGATTGTCTTCACAGACATGGTTTGTGTGGGAGGTCACATCTGCTTATAACATGTGTGCCATTGGCTACTGACAGACATCCTAAGGACATCATTGTACAGTACCGCTGATAGCACATAATGCAGCTGTGGACTGCAGCAGAGATATTGGCCAATATATGTGGAAAGTCTGACACACTCTGTACAGTCCAGAGGTATACACATAAGCCCTTAGTGCTAAACATGTGTACCATGCCTGACAATATGGATGTAGACGGCCATGTAGATGGGTATAACACATAATGACTGGTATATATTTGCCAGCATAGGTTATGCATTCACACACCTGTGTCTGGCCTGACACATACTAACCACTGGTACAGGGGTGCCATGGCCACATACTACCCCCTAGATATTGACATACATCTGTACAGCACCCCACTGCTCTGTCTGACATACATGACTGTTAAGGGAGGCCCGGCAGCAGAACATCTAGCAAGTATCTGCCCATGACATCTCACTGGGTAAGTACACTAAGCTGCGAGGCATGTAACAATACACTGTGCAGGCTGCAGGCAGACTGGCTCTACACTGGCCTACATCTCCTATGGCAGAATGCACATGTACCTGCATATAAAGCAGGCTCAACAGGCATGTCACAGGACAGGGTAAGATACACCTGTGTGAAAGTGCATAACCACAACCAATGTGAACACAGCCACAGTCAGATATGGTTAGCCAGCATGATATTACAGTATATGGACTATCTGTTCTACACCATCCTCATATGTGCCACTCACAGACTGACCCTACATATACTGGTCTGCTACATAGTTTGGTCTGATGGTTGTCTGAGGTATGGGACACATGTGTGTATGGCCCTACAAACATGTATACCAATACAGTACCATACAGTGGAGCAGCATGTAACATCAGATAGGAGGGGAACTAGAACAATGACAACTACCACAGTCTGGACACAGGCTAAGGTACATATTAACAATACATACACTGTAGACATTCACCATAGGTACACAGACCTCAGTACTGTACAAACATCCACAGAATGTCCAGGTAATGTCATGAAATGTAACTCCTACTGTACCTAGCATGTGTAGCAGTCGGATACATCACTGGCTTGTTATCAGATATGATGACACTAATTAGGGTGTACAGCACATATGTGCCACTTCATGCATGACATATATACAAAGGTTGACAGAGGTGTGGTTGGAAGCACATACACAGGGCCAATATTGACATGTTGCTGTGATAATTGCATAGATTTACAGTTGTAACAGGGTTTGTTGCAACATATGCCCTATGAGGGATATGATGTCAGTGACTATCACGGCTTGCCCCATCTACAGACTGCAATCCTCACACTACCTTCTGCAGTCCACAGATAGATGCTCTGTGGGTGACACACATGTAACCAAAGACACAACACTGCCCAGTCTGCAGATGACCCTGCAGATGGGGATTCCTCATAAACATGGAACTGACATGGCAGGTATTGAGACATGTATGACAGCGATATCCACACATACACTGTTAAACCAACATTACTCCAAATGCAGTATAGCAGCACTTACAGTCTGTAGTCAGGTCAGGCACATCTCCCTCCTGTTTGTTGCCCTCTTTCCACAGTGTATGTTGTTAGATGTAAACCCCAATCCATCTAAGATGCTGTTTGCCAAACAACAGATCTAGTTCCTGCTCTCAGTGAATGAAAATGGCCAATACCACCATGATGCTCCTAGATACTGGAGTGTGTTAACATGCAATTGGCTATGGGAATGTTACCACAGCTGTTTCACATGCAATCAGCTAGGGGAGGGATGCAATTTATGCAGAGGCCATCAGCTGATCATGAGCATCACTTAAAATACACATGCTGCTGCCTAAGCAAAGCAGGTGTAGGTCTCCACATCCACCAGAGAAGGGGTGGGAGAGGCAGACAGAGGCAAAGACATGCCAGGGAGGGGTGGGAGAGTAAAACTGAAGCATGTTTGTGTCACACACCTACCAGCACAGGGTATCAAACCCCTGACAACTATGTAATGCTATCACAGTTTGATGCAGTTATTGGATGCGCCACATGGGTTACCTGTTGTGGAGCACTCAGAACATATATGTGGTGGTGAGTGACATCTGCAACAGGGATACAGTATCTATATGGTAGGTGATGTACATGTGCCTGTCCATATGAACAGGTGCCAGCGTCAACACAGCCACACTCTCACAGGGACACACACACATATTGACACACTTGGCAGGGCCAGGAGTACAACCCATCAGTAGTGGGATTGCCACATCACATCACTTTGCAGGTATCACATGCACCACACAGGTGATTGTATGGGTAAAGGGTATGAGGAGGTGTCTGACATCAGACAGCATGCTACAGTATGCCCATGGGGGTTGTAAGGAGTGTGGATGTGAACATATGCAGCATACAACACACACACAAACACACAGGGTGCCAGTACTGACATGCATAGGTGCATGTCTGCACAGGTGTGTGATGTTTGACTGTGCCAGATGGCTGTACAAGGCTAGGCGATGGGTGTACCTTGGCATCAGGCCACATCACGATGGTCTGCATTGTGGCTCAGGGATGTAGTGTCTGCGTTTGCCCACAGAGGTGGGTATTGTATCCCACATCCAGTCACCTGGGTGACTATTGTGTGTGGCCAATGCTGTGCATCGCTTGCCATGTATGTGTTCCTTAGTCCATGACATGTACGGTGTCTGAGATGTGCACACCTCCACTTGCATATACAGTGACATGTAGAACTGTACCTGGGGTGTCGGGCCCATGTTGTGAACACAGATTATCAGATGTGCCAGTCCTGCCCACCTGTGATGGGAACTGGTAATGGCAAGCAGGTTTACCCTGCACCTACATTGAGAGCATGCCAACAGTATTCCCTGGTGTCAGTGGCATCTGTCCATACAGGGCATGTTGTCAGGCATGGTATGTCCATTGTGGGTCACATGTGATGGCACCACTGGTGGTACAGGTGTCCTTTGGGGAACATGGGGGAGGTGCACTGTCTGCACGTACATGCATATTGGACAGATGGACAGGGTGACATGCCCTCTGTAGCCCACTGCTGTCACTCCATAGCTACTATCAGTGATCAATATGCAGTGTACTACCCACATATTGGCTGTTGCCTGGGCATGTGTGTGTGTATGAGACATGGTTTGAGAGTGTGCACTGGGTAATACTGGAGTTGCTAACTGATTGCCTGGCCTTGATGTCACATGTATGGGTATGGCTTTGCACCCCAGCCTCTCAGTCATTTCACATCTGTTATCCCTGTATGGTGGACATTGTGATATATAGTAGGGCCACCATATAAGAAATATGCAAAACCCACGCTACATTGGCCACAGTCACAACCACCTCTACACATGATATGGGTTACAAACACACACACACACACACACACACACACACACACACACACACACACACTTGTCATGTCTCGGAGTAGATCCCCTACCTAACTACTTTATTACACTACACATTTATAGTATGTGCCATGGACATTACTGGAGTACTCCTTCCCCAAAAGTGTATTTCACAATGACTGACATCAGCAGGATTGCCAAAGTAGGGCATTTGAAATGTACTGCAAGTGACTAGCCTACAATGCATTGCTCCCTACACAGACAGTGACACACACAAAACATCCACAACCAACATGTGTGGGTATAGAACCCTTAACAGAGGTCAATATCACACTGCAGCATGGAGCTGTTATAGGACGCACCACAGGGGATTACTGGAGAACTCTTTCCCCAAAGGTGTATTTCACAATGAATGACATCAGCAGGATTGGCAAAGTAGGGCATTTGAAATGTACTGTGAGTGACTAGCCTAAAATGCATTGCTCCCTACACAGAAAGTGACACACGCAATACATGCAGAACTGCCATGTGTGGGGATGGAACCCTACCATGGTTCTAATTCACACTACAGCAGCACACACTTACAGGATGTACTATGGAGATTACTAGGCTACAATTGTCCCAGAGGTGTATTTCTAGGTGGGTGACATCAGCAGCCTTGCCAAAGGTGGTTATATGAATTGTAACGAGTGTGAGTAGCCTAAAATGCATTGCTGTCTACACAGTCAGAGACAGACAGACACACACACACAGACTCACACATGCACAGTTGCCAAGTCTAGGGTTTGACCTCCTACCTAACTACTTTATCACACTACAGCAGTACGCATTTACAGGATACACTATGGAGATTACTGGGCTACAACTATCCCAGAGGTGTATTTCTAGGTGGGTGACATAAGCAGCCTTGCCAAAGTTGGGTATATGAATTGTAAGGGGTATGAGTACCCTAAAAAGCATTGCTCT
Source organism: Protopterus annectens (assembly GCF_019279795.1). Taxonomy (NCBI): domain Eukaryota; kingdom Metazoa; phylum Chordata; order Ceratodontiformes; family Protopteridae; genus Protopterus; species Protopterus annectens. The sequence continues at coordinate 1,596,840,619 of NC_056729.1, forward strand.
CTACACAGTGAGACATGCACAAAAACACACACACACACACAGCTGGCAGGCCTGGGGTTAGAACTCCCACTAACTCCTTTATCACACTATAGTCATACACAATTACAGGACATGCTATGGAGATTACTGGGCTACAGTCGTCCCAGAGGTGTATTTATAGGTGGGTGACATCAGCATCCTTTCCAAAGGTGGGTATATGAATTGCAAGGAGTGTGACAGACATGCACATAAACACACACACACACACACACACACACACACACACACACACACACACACACACACACACACACACACACACACACACACACAGTGGCCAAGTCTGGGGTTTGACTTCCTACCTAATTACTTTATCACACTACAGCAGTATGCAGTTATGGGATGCACTATGGAGATTAGTGGGCTGCAGCCTTCCCAGAGGTGTATTTCTAAGTGGGTGACATCAGCAGCCTTGCCAAAGTTGGGTATATGAATTGTAAGGGGTGTGAGTACCCTAAAAAGCATTGTTCTATACACAGTCAGACATGCACATAAACACACACAGTTGGTAGGTTTGGGGTTAGAACTCCCACCTAACTCCTTTATCACACTATAGCCATACTCAGTTACAGGACGTGTTACGGAGATTACTGGGCTACATCCTTCCCAGAGTTGTATTTCTAGGTGGTTGACATCAGCAGCCTTGGTGGGTATATGAATTGTAAGGAATGTGAGTAGCCTAAAAGGCATTGCTCTCTACACAGTCAGACAGATGTGCACAAACACACACACAGTTGCCAGGTTTGGGGTTAGAACTCCTACCTAACTAGTTTATCACACTACAGCAGTGCACATGTATGGGACACACCACAGAGATTACTGGGCTACAACTCTCCCAAAGGTGTATTTCACATTGGATGACCTCAGCAGGCTTGTCATAGTAGTGCTATGGGGTGGGCAGTGTGTTCATGGGCCATAACCCATTCATCTAGGGTGACACGCCACATGGGGTCATATGTCACAGGTACATGTATACAGCTACTAGATGACTACTTCCTTGTACAGTCATGTTGCACAGCTGGCACGTGCACCACATAGTCTGTGGTGCTGACAGGTACTGGTCACTAGTATCTGCAGTGAGTGACATTTGCACCTCATGTGTTTGGTGTCCTTTGGCTGTGTGCTGGGTGGGACAGGCCTGGATGGCTCCTTGCAATGGTCACCCTCTTCCACACATCTATGTCCATCTACCTTTGGCTTATTATAGTGTGTTGTCCTTACATATATGTCTGTATTCCTATCCACTGTGTGTGCAAGGCATGAGTGGTGCATACTGACAAGTGTCTGCACTAACAATTGCAACTGTCGGATATGTCTGGTCCACTGGTGTTTGCAGACATGGTCTTCATGTGTTTAAGTGTGTGAGCATGCCCAGTATGACCTTTCAGTATGTTGTTGACTGACATTGCCTTCATTTCTCTAAGTGTGTGAGCATGCCCAGTAAGGCCATCTGTATTGCATGTGTGGATCAAGTCCAGGAAGTTTGTACTGCAGTGCTGACCTTTGTGTTGTACACCGACAGGTAGCATGCTGTGTCTGCAGGGTATCCATCGATCATTTGGCATTGACTGTTGCAACATGTCTGCATAGTGGGGGGCAACACCTGACTATTTCTATGTTTCTACACAGGATTGGGCGGCACACCTGACTGATACTATATTTCTATGTAGAAAGGGGGGAGGGCACACCTGACTATTTCTACATTTCTACACAGGTGTGGGGGGCACATCTGACTGTTACTATATGTCTATGTAGGATGAGGGGCACACCTGACACTTGTACACATTTTCTAGGACTGTACTGGTATGTCAAGTACTCCATTTCAGTCTGTAGTCTTGCCTATCATGCTGGCTAGGGCACACCAGTGTACTACAGTTCTTATCTTTTGATTGCCTACATATACATTTCTGACTTCCTAGCCTTCACAACTGACTTCCCACTACCTGGCCTGCTGTAGTCTGTCTGTGTAGGCCTGGGGGGGTGGTTACCCATAGCCCTCATTCAGAGGCCATAGTACAGCATTTGTTTGTGTTTGTCTACACCTGTCCTGCTGGCTGTGACTGTTGTTGGGTATGTGACCCCCTCCTGACTGGCATGTGTGAGTCCCTTATCTTGTGGATGTCCCAGTATTGAGGGTGGTGCTGCAGGGCTGCCTATGTCAGATGCACATAGTACACTCCATACGCATGGTTAGGCACAGGTAATATGTTTGGCATCCCTTTTACTGTATGTGAGAGTCAGAGAGTGGTGCTATTCCCTCGGTCCCTCCCATGTCAGAGTATGCACTATGTGTTGCCTCTTTGCCAGTGCCAGGGCATACTGGGCATGCCTCCTTCTACCTAGTGGGGCAGGCTCAGGTTGTTCCTCCTCTGAGTCACTCTGTGCCTGTGCAGGCCTTGGCAATGGTGGGGGGCTGTGTGCCCCTGCCCCATACAGTTCCTGCTGCAGCTGTTTCTGCAGGATGATATTGTGTAGCATGGCACATACAAGGACAATTTGAGTACATGTAGTTGGTGAGTACTGCAAGGCTCCACTGGATGTGTCCAAGGACCAGAACCGTGACTTGAGCATCCCAAACACATGCTCTATGATGATTCTTGTTTGTTCATGTGCCTCATTATGGAGTTCTTGTTCGGGTGTGTGTGCATTTCTGATGGGTGTCATCAGCCATGGCTCCAATGTATATCCAGCATCCCCCACTAGGTGACAGTGTGGGATGTCTCCACTGGCAAATTTCTGGTACAGCTGCATCAGATGTCAGATGTGGGAATTGTGATAGCTTCCGGAGCAGCCACACACATTCAGTATTATGTCCTGGGCATTGCACACGACTTGGCAGTTGATGGAGAAGAAGCCCTTGTGCTTGATGTAGACTCTACCCTGCTGGTGCTTTTATGCATATGTGCGTGCAGTCTATTGCACCCACTACCACAGGGTATTCTACTATTTGGTGGAAGAGACACATATTGCTGGCCAACGCCTCACAGGTGATGGGGAAATATATGTGCTCACCGACATGTGCTGACATGACATCCAGGAGCTGGTGGAGTGCCCTGGATGCCGATGCCTGTGAAATCCCCATCATATCCCCAGTTGGCCTTTGGAAGGTACCTGTAGCAAGTATTCTTAGGCCTACACATACCCTGGTGTCCACTGGATGGGTTCCCCTCTGTTAGTTCTGTGTGTGAGGCGTTGCCGGCACAGTTTTACAATTTGTTGTAGGAGGTCCCTGTCCACCCTATAGTGCTCCACTATCTCCAGCTCATGTAGCCCTTGATAGGTTACCCTGGGTCTGTAGACTCTTCTCCGTCTCCTCACTGTGGGTTGGTCAGCAGCATTCATATACTCACCACCCTCAGCCTCTTCCACAAGTTGTATGATAGCTATTGCAGCCCCTAACATTTTGCTGTTGTGAGTGTTAAAAGTTCCCTGCTTATTTACACTGGTAGTGTAGAGTGTGGGAAAAACCAGAGGGGTGGGTGTTTGCATAATTTATAGTAGTGTTCTGGGCTGGGCTGGTCTGCTGCCTGTGTAATTGGCTGGTTCTGATACATTTCACCTGACAGCTAAGCTAGTACCCTGTGAATACCTTCCTACTGCTGTTTTCCCTTCTCATTGCCCTTCTGTTTCAGCCCGGGGGCACGCTGCGCAATCGGAGTACTCAAATGTGCACACTGCTGCTATTTCCTGGTTTAACTTCCTTTTTCTTCCTGTAAATCCTGGTGCGCGGCACGCACACCCGCTTACACTGTGTCAAAAGTGCTAGGCAGCTTTAGACACACCCCCTAGCTTAACTGTGGTAAGCTAGGAGCAAACCCAAGCCACAGGGCTCCAGTCCGCTTACAGTATGCCTGACACACCCACCCATGATGTCACCTACTTCCTAGTCTTGCACTCAGCTATTCATACTCTTACACTGTTGGGACCTGCCTCACATCCTGGAGAAAACTGGTATTCACTATCCTTCCCCTAATTTGCATAGGATTGCCTGCTAATGCATAGTTACATGTGTCACACTGAGCCTCCCCCCTTAGCAACCACTATTCACTGGCCAGGTTGTCTTTTGCCTGCCATTGCCCTACATGGCAGAATACTGATTTTAGTTAGAATGCTTGTTTTAGGTTTATTTTCTTATTTTCCCACTGATCCTGTTTGCGCACCGCTGCCCTATGCTTAAACAGCCATGATCAGTGGAAATAAAATAAAAGATGTATTTTTTACATTTTGCATTGTTTGCAATGCCAGTGGCCTTATACGTGGCCATTGGCATGCTTCCTCAAAGATACGCAGCCTTTATTTGGAGCTGTCATGTCTGCATTTTGGATTTTGCAGAACCGTACTCGGTTACTAACCGAGTACATTTCTGCTAATTACACTAGTCCTGCAAGGCCTGATTCTTGCTTCCTGGATAGCAGATTTACCTCATTTGCATGGTTTTCACCTGCAAATGGAGAAATTTGCATACGGGGCTGGGAACGTGCAGGACTAGTGCAAGTGCGCTCGTGCACATCAAACGAGCACGTACGTGGATCGCTCGGCCGCCATATTGCCAACATAACCTCTTACACTAATCATGCACACCATGAAAGCTTTTGAGAATCGGGGAGATAGTGTCTATCCCAGAAGAAATGGAATGGATGGCTCCTACTCTTAAAAGAATAAAAGAAACTAATTCTTGGACTGATGCTAGAAAGAAGAAACAAAAAAATGATTCCAAGATAGCTACCCCCAAAAACTAACTCTTACAACTACATCTCTCAAAGTATCAACTGATATGGTGCATCACTTGTTATCTGTTCTTATTTTAAAAAAGGAGGGTTTCTTAAACAACTGAGAGACTGTAATGATTTATTCAGAATGTTCAAAGAGTCCAGTAATTCTTCACAAACAAAGGTAGGTCAAGATGGGTTACTATTTACATTATATATAAGCCAAACAAAGCAGCATATAATATAAACATAGGAGTTTCTATTCCTCTACTTGAACCCAATGAATACTTATCTTGTTCATTTTTCATCGTTTTACTTATAATAATTTAAGTAATTAATTAACTAATTCAACAAGGTGTCATTCATCTGAGTTCAGACTCAAATGTAACAAATTAACATCATATATAATTGCAGTAACAGTAGTGTGTTTTAAAAAAAAATGCTGTCATGGAGACCAATGTCTTCTTCAGTTAAAGTATGATTTAGAAATCTCATGTATGTCCTGGTTGAATAATAGTAGCAAGCTCTTAGTACAAATGTCATCATTATTCTGTGTAAATACAGTTAATATCAATCATGGCAGGTATCACAGCTATGACTGCTGTTTGATCAAACCTGATGTGGTGTGCATGGATGGAGCTGTGTCTGACAGCTAGCACAAATGTCATTATTATTCTGTCTAAACATAGTTAATATCAATTATGGCAGGTATCATAGCTTCGAGTGCTGTTTGATCAATCCTGATATGGTGTGTGTGGATGCAGCTGTGTCTGGCAGCTAGTACAAATGTCATTATTATTCTGTCTAAACATAGTTAATATCAATTATGGCAGGTATCATAGCTTTGAGTACTGTTTGATTAAGCCAGAAATGGTATGTGTGGATGCAGCTGTGTCTGGCAGCTGTTGTATGTTGCTGTTTTCATCTCCGGGAAGCTGTGGATTGCGGCTTGTGATGGAGGTTTACTGATGCTTGTGTATTAGAAAGAGACATTTGGTGTTTTAGCCTGTATCCAGGGGAAGTGGGTGGATAAAACTGTGATTTGGGATATTTTGGCAGAGAATAATTTATTTATACATCTTCTGACTGAGAGGTGGGAAGGCTGGAAGAATGTGTTATCTCTTGTTGTGGCGGCTTGTTGGGAGTCTTTTTTTTTTTTTTTTATCTGTTTGCTCTCTGTTCTTTTTCTGGCTGCTGCCTCGCTGAAAGGGAGTTAATTTAGGCTTGAAGTTGCAGTGTAGTGAAGCTTTGCTTCAGGTGCATCGTGAGCCTCTGGTATGCAGTAAACAGACACACTAACAGAAACCAACACTCCCAGGTTGCTATGGTAATGGAGACAGAGTGACGATAATGTTTAATGGCTCTAAGGAGCCTCTGACATGATTCTCGGCAATATTTTTGGTTTAAAAATATATATATATATATATATATATATATATATATATATATATATATATATATATATATATATATATATATATATATATATATATATATATATATATATATATATAAAATAGAAGGGCTGTTTTAAACCACATGTACACATAGTGATGGTCTCCCAACACTTCATTTAGCTCATTAAGTTGATTCTTGATAAAAAAAAACAATAATAATAATAAGCACAATTTTATATTTAAAATGTATTTTGGTCCAGACACATTAAGGACTTACATAAGAGTAGAAGTCTGAGTTATTGTGAGACTAAGAGCACTTGATCTTGTGCAGAACCCTTTGCAGTGGTCTGGGAGGTGAGCTTGCTCAGACATGTTGAGCAAATGGTGATAGCAGATTCTAGGGGTGTTTGGGGTTGCGCTGAAGTGCTAGAGAGTCATCAGATTTCCTTCGTGGGAATATCCGTGTGAATGGAAGGTGTGTTGAGTGGTTCACTGGCAGAGTGGTCACTGCATGGAACAGGTTGGTAAAATGGAACAGGACAAATATTTGGTTTGGATATTTTAAAATAGCCTGGACACACACCACATGATCTAGTGAATGGTATGCTGGCAAGACTGGATGGGTATTGTTGCCCATGCTTGAAGTACTAATATGTGTGTATGTAAGGATGGAAATATACTTATAACAAATAAGAAACTAGAAGGTTCTCATAATTTAAAGTCTATGGACTGTATAATCATGCTTGGAAGGAGCTAATAATAAGAATAAGCATTACAGCTTGTGGTCTCTCAAATAACCAAGCAACAGCCAAAAAAAAAAAAAAACACACAATAGTTATGTAATATATGATTTAAGTAAATCTAGACATAAAATATATAATTGTCATATAAGATGAAGCAGTCTGCTGAATTTAGATATTAAAGACATAGTCTAATAACATGGGCTTGTGTATAATAACACTACTGTCTTAACTTGTCATAAATGGCATACACTACATTGAACGTCAAGGATGATGATTTTCTTATATAAGTAAATATGCATAATAAGTCATGTAATTCCTTTAACTTGAATTGTAGTTTTTGTAACCCATCTTGACCTTATATAACACTTAAGCTGTTACCAAGGTAACTAATGTTTATACATGACATCAAACTGACAAAGTTGTTCAAGGGAAACAATAGAAGCCTGAACTAGGAATGTCACAGAATATAACAATCACATTCTGAACAAATAAAATTAAATTGACAATAATCACTAGGGTTAACATTTGCTGATTATACAAAATAGAATGTTGCAATTTAAATCTAAAAACTTTTAGCATATGCCATAAAATGGCAATTTATGAATATGGAAAGAGAACTTGTAATCATTAATCACAAGAAGTGAATTTGTTGTTTTTAACCTATAATTTCACTAATTTTGCAATAAGAAATGGCAGCTATGAAAATCCTTATGTGTAGGAAATTGAGGGGAAGAGGGATGCACTGATAATTAAAATGCCCTAACTTTCATCAATGTTCACATAAAACAAACTTGATGCTTTTAGTAAGTTAGCAACAAAGTGATTACTTAAATGCTGACAAACAATGAAATATAACTTCTGATATATTAAGTAAAATACAATGTATTATAAACATTAGGTATAAATATTATTACCATCTATTTATATTAAGTAATACATTTTGAAACACTTAATCAATAAGGGTGAATATGTTGAATAATAGTGTGCTATAATCTTTTTCTGAGGTTTTATATATGATACATCCTACTTTACTATGATTGAATTGCTTGTCATCTACCTTTCATGTAAATATTAATTGCTTATACAATAAGTAGACATTTATAATGTATAAGAATTCTGTCTAATCTACAATAGTACTATATCTGTTCAAAATAATATAAATATAACTTATTCCTATTACAAATATTCTCCATATGATAATTCAATTTATGGAGCTTAGATGTTCTGGATTGTCAAGGTATGAATAATAATCTGATGGACTTAGGTTTATCCATCAGATTAGGAATGATTTTCATTCCATGGCTAGTGCAGAGCTTAGTTTTGTTAACATTTATTAATTTAAATTTATTTCACAAAAACATTTTTAGTATGTCTGACCAAAACATTATTGGTAAATACTCAAGTATAAAACTGATAATTTCCTTTAAAAGCTCAAACATACTTTATAGTTATCAGAAGAAAATGTTTAATAGTCACAATAAAACAAAAAATACATAGTGTAAATAATCTAATGGATTTAACTTTATTATCTTTAAATACTAATGGCTTAAATAATCCTAGCAAGAGATTAAATCTTGTGAAATATTTAAAATTGAACAAAGCACAAATTGTCTTCCTTCAAGAAACTCGTTTCAAAATAAATGACAATTACAAATGGAATCCTAAGGAATACATGATACTGGCAGAATCCACTTATAAGACAAAGACAAAAGGGGTAACAATTTTATGGAAAATAAATGTGATGAACCCAGAAATCATTTATAAGTATGAAGATAAAGAAGGCCTTATGGCATTAGTAATAGTTAAATATAATAACAGAATATGGACCCTAGCCAATCTATACTGGTTCCCAGTTATTGGAACAAGAACTGTTAAAAAACACTTGGATTTAATTTCCAATAATTATAAAGACAACTTAATATTAGGAGGAGATTTTAACTGTATATTTTGATATTTCTGAAACTACAAATAAAAGACTGCTGCATACATCTGCTGTATCAAAAGCTTTAAACGAGTGGGTAGAACAATTTCATCTTGTAGATACTTTCAAATTTAAAGCAGATAAATCTTTGTTGTTTTTCCAACAAGATCACAGATTTGGTACCCAAACTAGAATAGATAAAATATTTGCTGCCCATGACTTACACTCTAAAATCATTAATTTCTCAATCACTCCCTGCCCCTTTTCAGACCACAATTCATTGATACTAAAACTTCAAAATGGGAACAAACCATTAATCGATAACTCCAGAATTCCGGCATATATAACTAAAATTAAAGAGTTCAAACCCTGGTTATTATCTGAATTACAGTTCTTCTTAGGTATTAATTACACCACGGAGATAAATAAAATAATGATATGGGACTCATTAAAAGCTTGCATATATGGTAAAACCCTAACTCGGTATAAATAAAATCAGACAATGGGATTCTGAATTATTAGATCTACAATTCAAACTTTTGTCAGTAAAAGCTGAAAAAATCAAAATCATTTGGAGATGAAAAGGAAAGCAGAAGTATTAAACAATACATACAATGAAATTCTAACACATAAAATTAGTTTAACTTTAGAAAAACTAAAAATTAATACCTTGGCCACTTCTCCCAAATATCTACATAATTTATCCACAAGAATCAAAATACAATCAAAAGCTAATAACATTAAAAGTATCTTCCATGAAAAGAAAGGGAAAAATGTCTCGGATATAGGTGACATTCTTGATGCCTATAAAAATCACTATATGGAACATTTCCAAAAAGAAAATATACATATCAATCAATTAAATCTAGATAAAAATGTTCTAATATAAAAAAAATACCAAAAAAATTAAAACTAGATCTACAAGCACTCATATACTACAAAGAAATTACAGATATAATAAAAGAGGGTAAAAATAATAAAGTTCCAGGTATAGATGGCAAAATTATGAAAATATATAAATTTTTTCCTTCAAAAATACTATCCCTCTTCCATAAAACTCTATTAGAAATTCAGTCGCAAGCTTTAATACCACCCTCTTGGAGATCTTCCTTAATCATACCAATCCTAAAGGAAAACAAATCCCAAAACCTCTGTACCTCATATAGACCTATATCATTATTAAATAATGACTATACGATATTTATGACAATATTAACTAACAGAATGAAAATACCACTATCAAAAAAAATAAATAATGATCAAACTGGATTTATATACCATAGACACACACACATGACAATATTAAAAGGATAATTTCTCTTATAGATTATGTTAATAAAGAAAATAAAGAAACACTAATAATTGGCTTAGCTATAGAGAAAGCCTTTGATTCCCTAAATTGAGATTATTTATTCAAAATCCTAATGCTATTTGAATTTCCTGCATCCTTTGTTCATCTCCTAAAGAATATACATACAAATAATTTAACATATGTCAAGTTAGGTCCTTTTACCTCTGAATCTATATATATAACAAAAGGCACTAAACAAGGATGTCCCATGTCACCAATTCCATTTGCTCTGGCTATTGAAATATTGGCAGGTTCAATTCATAAGAGTATAAAAATCAAAGGAATAGATGTTTTTGAACAATACAATTCTAAAGTAATGCTATTTGCTGATGACATATTACTAACATAATCTAATACAAAAGAGACATTAGAAGAATTAGATATAGTAATTGACAAAATTTGCATGACTGCAGGACTCCATTTCAATAAATCAAAATCAAAAATGTTATTTTTAAATTAAAAAAAATTGTAGACTAAGGGAGATCACATCATAGGTAAACAAGAATCTACCTTAAAATATCTAGAAATTGAGTTATGCAAGGATAATAATGAATTAGTCTAAAAAAACTACAATAATATCATCAATACAATTAAAATCTCTGTGGAAAAATGGAACAAAATAATATTAACATTTGAAGATAGACTACAGCTAATAAAAATGGTTTTACTACCGAAGATCCTATATATAGCTTTGGCAATACAACTATTACCAGAAAGGAAACTCGGAGTTAGAATATATAAGTGGGGGGGTTGGGTGGTACAGCCCCCCACATGGGTGGTGCAGGGGGGCTTGTCCCCCTGCTTATATGTTGTACAGATGCATTTGTTTGATTGTTAGGGGGAGTTTTGTGTTTGTTTATGTGTGTACTGTATGAGTAGCATAGTTTCGGGATTTTGAATTTCGTGGTTGTGTGTTTTCGGATTTGTGAGTTGTGCTTGGGTTTTCAGCTTTGTTCATAGGTTCATAGGTTCATAGGCTCATACTAGGCTATCTGCCCAAGGGCATTTATAAGCCTAGCCCATAGTTATGTGGCTTTCGCCACCCCTTTAGTTTGAATAAAAACTATGCCTATCATTTTTCTGTGCCTCTGTCAAGCAGTGACACTGAAGTAATCCCTGGGGTATATCTGCGATCTCCCATCCATTGGTCAAGATTCCTCTTGAACAAGGCCAGCGAGGTGCTCTGCCTCACATGTACCGGGATTTTGTTCCACAGCATAGGGAGTCTCTGGGTGATGAATCTGTCCCTCCAGCACGTTCTATTTATAACCGTGTCAAGGTTTAAGTCTCCGCCTTGTGGTTCTGAGGGATCTAGATTTTTGAGGTGAAGCATATTCATCAAATCTGGGTTTGACATGGCCTTATATGTCAGGCACAGGTCACCTCTGAGCAAGCGGTATGAGACTGAATAAAGCTGGAGTTCTTTCAGTCGGGCAGCATAAGACATATTTTTGAGACCCTTTATCCTTTTGGTGAGGAACTTTTGGGGCCTTTCAAGCTGCATCAGGTGTCTGGTCAGATACATTCCGAACGCGGCATTGTACTCAATCATAGGTCTAATGAGTGATGAGTACAGGGGGACGATGACCTGCCTTGATCTAGATGTGAATCCCTTCATGATCAGGTGGGCGATATAGAAGGTTTTCCTAACTACTTTAGCAACATGAGTGTCAAACGAAAGACTACTGTCAACTTGGGTCCCCAGATCCCTGATGACTTTTTCTGTGCTCAGTGGATTGTCACCTATATGGTAGCTAGGGGTAACCTTGTTTTTCCCAAGGGTATGACTATGCATTTTTGGCGCTTAACTTCAGGCCATGGCTCTGGCACCAGTTATCCGCTTCTGTGAGGCCCTTCTGGAGGATATCTGTGTCAGATGTGTTTTCGACTATGGCGCCCAGTTTGCAATCATCTGCAAACTTTGTCAGCCATAACCCTCCTGTATTTGCTTGTACTTCAGAAAAGTAGATGCCGAACAAGAGTGGACCCAGGACTGAGCCCTGTGGGACACCACTTGTGACAGGCTTTGAGTCTGACATGGCTCCAGCAACTCTGACCCTGTGGGTTCTGTCGCTAGCCAGTTTGCAACCCATCTTGTGATGTATGGGTTTACATTCAAGCTGATGAGTTTTTCGATGATACCTGAGTAGGGTATTGTGTCGAAGGCCTTTGCCAGGTCGAGGTAGGCTGTATGGACTGCCTTTCCCTCATCAATGGCCTTGGTGACTGTCTTGAAAAAGTCAACCAAGTTTAAGAGGCAGGATCTGCCTTTGACAAAGCCAAACTGGGTTGGATCCAAAGTCTGCAAGTTCCCTATGTCTTTATTTATGAGTTCCATTATGATCCTCTCCATGGCTTTGCAGATAAGGCTTGTCAAGCTAATGGGGCGGTAATTTCCAGGGTCTGTGGAGGCACCGCCTTATGAAGTGGGACCACAGTCGCCAGCGCCACTCCTTGGGTACGTATCCTGAGGTGAGGCTAAGATTAAACAGCTGTCCTAACTGTGGGTTTAATTCCTCGTTGAGTTCATGAAGCACACAGCCGGGGACACCATCCGTCCCATGGATGCTGTGTTTTTGCCTTAGTGAGGGCAGTTCTCACCTGGGCGTTGGAGATGTTTGGGGGCTACAATCCTCTGGAATAGATATCTCTCCTTTGGGGAGAAGTTTGCACTGAACCTGTCAGCCAGTATGTTAGCAATGTGTGTAGGTTCAGTAATTTTCACATCATTTTGAACTAATTCTGAGCATATCTGGGAGTTTCCTCCTAGGTTTCTAACATAGCTAAAGAAGGCCTTATGATTGTCTTTAGAGTCCTTGGCGATTTTTCTCTCAAAATTTGCCTTTGATGATTTTATGAGAGCTCTTAGTTTTTACTTATAATGATCAAAGGTGTCTTGCCTTTCAAGGATTTTGCTCTATCTTGTAGTAGCTTCCTCCTTTGTTGTAGAGCTTGTTTATGGCTGGGGTCCACCAGACTGGACGCTTGCCTTTGGTACAGAGAGTCTTAGTTTTGTTTGGGATTGCCTGATCCATGCAGTCCTGTAGGTGCTGGTAGAAGGCATTTGTAAGTGATTCAGCGGTTTGAGTAATGTTTACCACTGGCTCAGGGGCCTTAAAGGAGACCACACTAGTTTTAGAAGTGTGAAATCGGCTTTTGAGAAGTTTTTCACTGTGGTCTTTTTGTTTCAGGTGGGCGGATGAGGACCTCCAGCGAGATTAGTTTATGATCTGATCTCACCAGTGAGGGGTATACTTCCGGTGTTGAACATTTTGATCCCATGTTCGTGATGATGAAATCAAGTATGTTTTCACCTCTTGTGGGGATGGTGACTAGTTGTTCCATGGCATTTGAGTTTATGAACTCCAGGAATCTTTGGGTTAGAGTGTTCGGGCTTGAGTAGTGTTCCCAGTCTATATTAGGGTAGTTGAAGTCACCTAGTATGATGGTGTTTGGAGATACATTTATCCCCTCCAATGTTTTCAGGAAGGCCATGTGAGGTTCCTGAGTTTGAGAGGGTGGCCTGTAACATGCTACAAATTGCAGAGCAGTCTTGCCTATGGTTAATTGCACCTGGATGGTCTCTGATGCATCGTGCGTTGCCACCAACCTTGAGGTGTGGGTGTCCTTTATGAATATGGACACCCCCCCCCTCCTTTCTTGGTGTTGTCCGGATTTTGGGGCCGGAACGCATGATATGAGGTGAAACCTGTTAGTGCTGGGGTGCTCTCAGGAGCCTTTAACCAGGTTTCTGTCACAGCACAGAAATCGATGTTCTCCATATTGAGAAGGGCCTCGAGTGCGTGCATCTTGAGATTGAGACTTCTGGCATTGAGCAGCATTACCCTTAGTTTTTTTCCTTTTTGGTGTTCTAAGGTAGTAGGTTTAGAATTTGAGCCTTGCCTAAAAAAGGCACTATGGGGGTGGCAAGAGCCTTTGCCAATATCCGGAAGCCCAGGGTGACAGGTGCAAGCCGTCCCGCATAAGCAGCGTGGCTTGTCCAGCATGTCATCCCAGGCAGACAGACATTGGATCCCTTTGAATGACACCAGAATTTAAGCCAATTATTAAAGCTGATCATCTTATCACTGTATTGTGGCATCATTCTAGGTGAAGGTAGGATACTGCTCAAGGTCAGGGTCATACCTGCCTGGGCTACATAATCAGAGAGCTCCTCGACGTCCCTTTTCATGTAGTCCAAGGAGTACGCCTCAGGTCGCTGACACCAGCGTGGACAATGACTAAGTCGCATACTTGTACCTGCTGTTGAGAGACCTGAGTGCTTGCGTTATGTGGCGGATTCTAGCGCCCGACAGGCAGCTTACTGTGACCTTCTCCTTACTCAGTCTGGTGAGCGGACGCCAGTGTGTCTGACTATGGAATCACCAATGACAAGTGTGTCTGGCATTTTGTTTGGCCTTAAGGGCTGTGACTGTTTGACACTCTGACTGTGTGGTCTATGTGTTGCATGTGTTGGGTCGTGAGGTGGTAGTTGTTTGGGTGTCTGCTTTGGTGGCCCCTGCTGTTTTGGTAAATTTTTGATCAGAGCCTCCGAGTATGTCTTTGTGTGAGTATGTGTATGATTTGAAGTTGTGATGGTACCATGTGTGACTGGGTATGTATTGTGTGTGGTTACCTTCTCCTCCTGTCTGGTCTTGCCAGTCCTATGTTGAGAGAGCTCAGCCTCCAGTTTGGCCGTATAGTTGCATCTCTCGCATGTATTTGTGTTTTGTGGGAGAAGGAGAGGATTGTTCAGGTACATGAGGCAATTGTAACATTGCCTCAATATTCCCAGGTTCACCAGTTGAGCTGGAGAGGACACTAGCAACTGATCCCTCGACATACTAGAAGTAGTAGATAAAGAACTTTCAAAGGACTCCGGGGAAGTGGGTTTTAGGCTGGTGGGGTACTATCTATAATAAGAGTGCTTTATCAAGGTGCAAGTACTGTAGGAGTAAGTGCTAGGCTTTACAGATAGAGAATAATCTACTTGGGAATCAAGTAGAGATGAACTTTTCAGTTATAGGATATTCTGGTTAGATCAGCAGTACAGTTTAGCGTGTTTTATAGCAGGGGGCTGAAGGGAGCTAGGAATTGGCCCAAAACGACCAATGGACTACTAGTTTCTGGCTGAAACTTCACCAAATCGGACAAAAAGGCCGCTCAGTGCTTCCCACTCCCACTGGTAAGCAAAGAAACTTCCCTCCTTCCTAATAAGGCAATGGATCAGTAACAGGAACTAAAACAAAGCCCAGGGATCAGCAACTCTGAAACTGGACTACTCTAGTTCAGTAAAGTGGGAAAACAAGAGATTTTTTTTGTTTTATTACAGAGATAAGGAAAAAAACAGACAGTAAATGCTATAAATGCTGTAAATCGGCTAGCGCACTTTAGTGTGTAGCCTACAGAAACAATTTGCAACAATTAGTAACTTAAAGTGCAATAAACAGTGTAAAATGCAGAAATCACTTAAAGTAGCAGTAAAACAGGCGAAATGCAGTCGCTAGCTTAATAACAGTGGGAAAGCCACAAAAAATACTTATATCTGGTAGAAAGTCACTCTTTTAGCTCTCTGCTGCTTGGATCACTCTGCAGGCCACCACGAGGATCTGTGCAGAGTTGGTACAAGCTGGAAAACTGTTTAGTGTGTTTTATAGCAGGGGCTGAAAGGAGCTAGGAATTGGCCCAAAACGAGCAATAGACTACTAGTTTCTGGCAGCAACTTCACCAATTCGGACAAAAGGCTGCTCAGTGCTTCCCACTCCCACTGGTAAGCAAAGAAACTTCCCTCCTTCCTAATAAGGCAATGGATCAGTAACAGGAACTAAAAACAAAGCCCAGGGATCAGCAACTCTGAAACTGGACTACTCTAGTTCAGTAAGGTGGGAAAACAAGAGATTTTTTTTTTTTTACAGAGACAAGGAAAAAAACAGACAGTAAATGCTATAAATGCTTTTAAGTGGCTAGCACACTTGAGTGTGTTAGCCTACAGGTAAAATTAAGCAACAAATAACTTTTTAAGAGTGCAAAACAGTTAATCAACACAAAAACAGTTTAAATAGAATGCAGAGCTGTATAAACAGGCTAAGATGCAGTCGCTAAGCAGTAAATATTCAAAAAGCCAGAAAAATACTTAAATCAGTTATAGCAAATACAGTTATAACAAATGCTCTGAAATATACTGTATATTTCCAATATGTTTGAGAAGGACAGTCAGAACACAAGAAGGTTCAGGCGAAAAGAAAAAAAGTTTTGTTTTACTTTTGAAAAGGTAAAAGGAGGAACAGAAGGCCTTATCAAATGTTCTCTGTATTAAGAAGAATGAGCTAATGACACTAGACTGGGAGGTGACACAGTAGCGGCGGGCAACTGCAAAGCCACCAAGTATAAGAGCAAGACACCAACAGTGAGGGAGGGTGGGACAAAATAGCCTAAGACAACAAGCACTACAGATTCTGAAATTTTTAAAGAGAGAAAGATTTCTGAAGATACTGAATAGACAAAGTGCTTTATATATCTTAAACTTATAAAACAGTAATCTGTTAAAATAATCAAAAGATACTTATATTTTGTAGCTCAGTTGCGGTCAAACAACTTCTCCAGCCTGCACCAAAGACCAGAACAACAACTTTTTTTTTTTTTTTTTTTTTTTTTACAAGAACACAAAAGAACCAGCCCCCACTAGCCAAGAGATAATTACACAGAGTAAATGTTTCAGTTTATACAATAGCCTAAGACAACAAGCACTACAGATTCTGAAAGTTTTTAAACAGATAAAGATTTCTGAAGATTCTGAATAGACAAAGTGCTTTATATATATTAAATTATAAAAACAGTAATCTGTTAAAATAATCAAAAGATACTTATATTTTGTAGCTCAGTTGCGGTCAAACAACTTCTCCAGCCTGCACCAAAGACCAGAACAACAACTTTTTTTTTTTTTTTTTTTACAAGAACACAAAAGAACCAGCCCCACTAGCCAAGAGATAATTACACAGAGTAAATGTTTCAGTTTATACAATAGCCTAAGACAAAAAGCACTACTGGTTCTGTAAGTTTTAAACAGATAAAGATTTCTGAAGATTCTGAATAGACAAAGTGCTTTATATATATTAAATTATAAAAACAGTAATCTGTTAAAATAATCAAAAGATACTTATATTTTGTAGCTCAGTTGCGGTCAAACAACTTCTCCAGCCTGCACCAAAGACCAGAACAACAACTTTTTTTTTTTTTTACAAGAACACAAAAGAACCAGCCCCACTAGCCAAGAGATAATTACACAGAGTAAATGTTTCAGTTTATACAATAGCCTAAGACAACAAGCACTACAGATTCTGAAAGTTTTAAACAGATAAAGATTTCTGAAGATTCTGAATAGACAAAGTGCTTTATATATATTAAATTATAAAACAGTAATCTGTTAAAATAATCAAAAGATACTTATATTTTGTAGCTCAGTTGCGGTCAAACAACTTCTCCAGCCTGCACCAAAGACCAGAACAACAACTTTTTTTTTTTTTTTACAAGAACACAAAAGAACCAGCCCCACTAGCCAAGAGATAATTACACAGAGTAAATGTTTCAGTTTATACAATAGCCTAAGACAACAAGCACTACAGATTCTGAAAGTTTTAAACAGATAAAGATTTCTGAAGATTCTGAATAGACAAAGTGCTTTATATATATTAAATTATAAAAACAGTAATCTGTTAAAATAATCAAAAGATACTTATATTTTGTAGCTCAGTTGTGGTCAAACAACTTCTCCAGCCTGCACCAAAGACCAGAACAACAACTTTTTTTTTTTTTTTACAAGAACACAAAAGAACCAGCCCCCACTAGCCAAGAGATAATTACACAGAGTAAATGTTTCAGTTTATACAATAGCCTAAGACAACAAGCACTACAGATTCTGAAAGTTTTAAACAGATAAAGATTTCTGAAGATTCTGAATAGACAAAGTGCTTTATATATATTAAATTATAAAACAGTAATCTGTTAAAATAATCAAAAGATACTTATATTTTGTAGCTCAGTTGCGGTCAAACAACTTCTCCAGCCTGCACCAAAGACCAGAACAACAACTTTTTTTTTTTTTTTTTTACAAGAACACAAAAGAACCAGCCCCCACTAGCCAAGAGATAATTACACAGAGTAAATGTTTCAGTTTATACAATAGCCTAAGACAACAAGCACTACAGATTCTGAAAGTTTTTAAACAGATAAAGATTTCTGAAGATTCTGAATAGACAAAGTGCTTTATATATATTAAATTATAAAAACAGTAATCTGTTAAAATAATCAAAAGATACTTATATTTTGTAGCTCAGTTGCGGTCAAACAACTTCTCCAGCCTGCACCAAAGACCAGAACAACAACTTTTTTTTTTTTTTTTTTTTTACAAGAACACAAAAGAACCAGCCCCCACTAGCCAAGAGATAATTACACAGAGTAAATGTTTCAGTTTATACAATAGCCTAAGACAACAAGCACTACAGATTCTGAAAGTTTTTAAACAGATAAAGATTTCTGAAGATTCTGAATAGACAAAGTGCTTTATATATATTAAATTATAAAACAGTAATCTGTTAAAATAATCAAAAGATACTTATATTTTGTAGCTCAGTTGCGGTCAAACAACTTCTCCAGCCTGCACCAAAGACCAGAACAACAACTTTTTTTTTTTTTTTTTACAAGAACACAAAAGAACCAGCCCCCACTAGCCAAGAGATAATTACACAGAGTAAATGTTTCAGTTTATACAATAGCCTAAGACAACAAGCACTACAGATTCTGAAAGTTTTTGAAACAGATAAAGATTTCTGAAGATTCTGAATAGACAAAGTGCTTTATATATATTAAATTATAAAACAGTAATCTGTTAAAATAATCAAAAGATACTTATATTTTGTAGCTCAGTTGCGGTCAAACAACTTCTCCAGCCTGCACCAAAGACCAGAACAACAACTTTTTTTTTTTTTTTTTACAAGAACACAAAAGAACCAGCCCCCACTAGCCAAGAGATAATTACACAGAGTAAATGTTTCAGTTTATACAATAGCCTAAGACAACAAGCACTACAGATTCTGAAAGTTTTTAAACAGATAAAGATTTCTGAAGATTCTGAATAGACAAAGTGCTTTATATATATTAAATTATAAAACAGTAATCTGTTAAAATAATCAAAAGATACTTATATTTTGTAGCTCAGTTGCGGTCAAACAACTTCTCCAGCCTGCACCAAAGACCAGAACAACAACTTTTTTTTTTTTACAAGAACACAAAAGAACCAGCCCCCACTAGCCAAGAGATAATTACACAGAGTAAATGTTTCAGTTTATACAATAGCCTAAGACAACAAGCACTACAGATTCTGAAAGTTTTAAACAGATAAAGATTTCTGAAGATTCTGAATAGACAAAGTGCTTTATATATATTAAATTATAAAAACAGTAATCTGTTAAAATAATCAAAAGATACTTATATTTTGTAGCTCAGTTGCGGTCAAACAACTTCTCCAGCCTGCACCAAAGACCAGAACAACAACTTTTTTTTTTTTTTTTTTTTTACAAGAACACAAAAGAACCAGCCCCCACTAGCCAAGAGATAATTACACAGAGTAAATGTTTCAGTTTATACAATAGCCTAAGACAACAAGCACTACAGATTCTGAAAGTTTTTAAACAGATAAAGATTTCTGAAGATTCTGAATAGACAAAGTGCTTTATATATATTAAATTATAAAAACAGTAATCTGTTAAAATAATCAAAAGATACTTATATTTTGTAGCTCAGTTGCGGTCAAACAACTTCTCCAGCCTGCACCAAAGACCAGAACAACAACTTTTTTTTTTTTTTTACAAGAACACAAAAGAACCAGCCCCCACTAGCCAAGAGATAATTACACAGAGTAAATGTTTCAGTTTATACAATAGCCTAAGACAACAAGCACTACAGATTCTGAAAGTTTTTAAACAGATAAAGATTTCTGAAGATTCTGAATAGACAAAGTGCTTTATATATATTAAATTATAAAAACAGTAATCTGTTAAAATAATCAAAAGATACTTATATTTTGTAGCTCAGTTGCGGTCAAACAACTTCTCCAGCCTGCACCAAAGACCAGAACAACAACTTTTTTTTTTTTTTTACAAGAACACAAAAGAACCAGCCCCACTAGCCAAGAGATAATTACACAGAGTAAATGTTTCAGTTTATACAATAGCCTAAGACAACAAGCACTACAGATTCTGAAAGTTTTTAAACAGATAAAGATTTCTGAAGATTCTGAATAGACAAAGTGCTTTATATATATTAAATTATAAAAACAGTAATCTGTTAAAATAATCAAAAGATACTTATATTTTGTAGCTCAGTTGCGGTCAAACAACTTCTCCAGCCTGCACCAAAGACCAGTGATTTCGAATTACTGAAATTCGGGATTTCAGTATTTTGAAATTACAAAGTGGACCCTTATATAGATATATATATATATATATATATATATATATATATATATATATATATGTATATTGCATTGGTTGTATAAAATGTTTTTGTGTACATCTTTATGCATTTACAGATCCTTATTTATTGGCACAACTACATATACACATAAATATATCTTTGTGTATATATGTGTGTCGACATAAATCTATGTCTATAGGGGATGAGTGGATGGGAAACAGAAAATTTACCCCGGGGATCACTGCAGTGGCTCTGCTGGACAGAGGCACAGGGAACTAATGGCTCTGCTGGACTGAGGCACAGGGAACTAATTTAAGGGGGCAGCAAAAGCCAACACATTCTGGCTAGGCGTATAGATGCCCTCGGACAGATAGCCTAGTACTTACCTATGAACCTATGAACCTATGTCCTTCCATCACTTTCTTTCTCTTCCTCTCAGCATTGATACACACACACACACACACACACACACACACACACACACACACACACACACACACACACACACACACACATACACACACATACACACACACACACACACACACACACACACACACACATATATATATATATATATATATATATATATATATATATATATATATATATATATATATGGGTCTAGGACATTTGGCCTAAAGCAAATTTCACCTAAACTCAAATGAGTATGCACTTTTCACTGAAAGCACAAGTCACCTAAAACACAATTCACCTAAACACATTTCACCTAAAGTTGTAGATCGCCTTGTCCACACTGCAGTGCGACCCTGGAGTTAGTATATATAGTAGGGGGGCACCACCCCTACATTGGGGGGTGTAGGTGGGGGTGTAGCCCCCCCATATGTTAAATATTTTGAACTATATACATGGATACTTGCAATTTCAATATATTACTCTTTTCCAAATATAATATCTACTTAAAATATGTGGGGGGAGCTGCCCCCCACACCCCACTATTATATATACTAACTCCAGGGTCGAACTGCAGTGGGGACAAGGCCATCTACAACTTTAGGTGAAATGTGTTTAGGTGAATTGAGTTTTAGGTGAATTGTGCTTTCAGTCATTTGTGTTCAGTCATTTGAGTTTAGGTGAAATGTGCTTTAGGTCAAATGTCCTAGACCCATATATATATATATATATATATATATATATATATATATATATATATATATATATATATATATATATATATATATATATATATAATGTGCATACACACTTACGCCTGCATGTGTGTTGAAATGGACATGTACCTACATGCATGGACACACTCCTGTTATTAGGAAGGGGAACATACCAGCATTCATGTTGTTGATCTTTTTAATGCTAGTTTTACAAGTAACAAAGAAGGGAGGAATCACCCAAAAGAAGTGAATCATTGCTGGTGCACACTTATGAAATTGCACCAGCAATGATTTCCTATGGAAAGCAGTGTTCAGCATTTCACTACTCAATGTTTGCACCAGCAATGATTTCCTATGGAAAGCAGTGTTCAGCATTTCACTACTCAATGTTTGCACCAGCAATGATTTCCTATGGAAAGCAGTGTTCAGCATTTCACTACTCAATGTTTGCACCAGCAATGATTTCCTATGGAAAGCAGTGTTCAGCATTTCACTACTCAATGTTTGCACCAGCAATGACTTCCTATGGAAAGCAGTGTTCAGCATTTCACTACTCAATGTTTGCACCAGCAATGATTTCCTTTGGAAAACAGTGTTCAGCATTTCACTACTCAATGTTTGCACCAGCAATGATTTCCTATGGAAAGCACTGTTCAGCATTTCACTACTCAATGTTTGCACCAGCAATGATTTCCTATGGAAAGCAGTGTTCAGCATTTCACTACTCAATGTTTGCACCAGCAATGATTTCCTTTGGAAAGCAGTGTTCAGCATTTCACTACTCAATGTTTGTACCAGCAATGA
Organism: Protopterus annectens; assembly: GCF_019279795.1. Lineage (NCBI taxonomy): Eukaryota > Metazoa > Chordata > Ceratodontiformes > Protopteridae > Protopterus > Protopterus annectens. Next base: position 1,596,863,183 of record NC_056729.1, read on the forward strand.
TTTCCTATGGAAAGCAGTGGTTGGTATTCCACCACTCAATGTTTGCACCAGCAATGATTTCCTTTGGAAAGCAGTGGTTGGTATTCCACCACTCAATGTTTGCACCAGCAATGATTTCCTACAGAAAGCAGTGTTCGGTATTCCACCACTCAATGTTTGCACTAGCATTGATTTCCTATGGAAAGCAGTGTTCGGTATTCCACCACTCAATGTTTGCACTAGCATTGATTTCCTATGGAAAGCAGTGTTCGGTATTCCACCACTCAATGTTTGCACCAGCAATGATTTCCTATGGAAAGCAGTGGTTGGTATTCCACCACTCAATGTTTGCACCAGCAATGATTTCCTATGGAAAGCAGTGTTCGGTATTCCACCACTCAATGTTTGCACCAGCAATGATTTCCTATGGAAAGCAGTGGTTGGTATTCCACCACTCAATGTTTGCACCAGCAATGATTTCCTACGGAAAGCAGTTTTCGGTATTCCACCACTCAATGTTTGCACCAGCAATGATTTCCTATGGAAAGCAGTGTTCGGTATTCCACCACTCAATGTTTGCACCAGCAATGATTTCCTATGGAAAGCAGTGGTTGGTATTCCACCACTTAATGTTTGCACCAGCAATGATTTCCTATGGAAAGCAGTGTTCAGCATTTCACTACTCAATGTTTGCACCAGCAATGATTTTGTGTGGAAAGCAGTGCTCCTCATTCCACCACTCAATGAATACACCGGCAATGATTTTCTAGGAAACTAGTGCTTGGTATTCCACCACTCAGTGAATGCACCGGCAATGATTTGCTATGGAAAGCAGTGCTCGGCCTTCCACCACTCAATGTTTTACTGGCACTGATTTCCTATGGAAAGCAGTGTTCTGCATTCCACCACTCAATCTTTGCACCAGCAATGATTTTCTATGGAAAGCAGTTTCCGGCATTCCACGACTCATTGTTTGCACTGGCAATGATTTCCTATGGAAAGCAGTGCTCACCATTCCACTACTCAGTGTACGGATTGGCAATAATTTCCTCTGAAAAAACAGTGTTCGCCATTCCACCACTCAGTGTTTTCTTTCCTGCAGGTAGCTGAAGCTCAGGGAATTTCACCCCAACTAACCATTGAGGAGCCAACTATTCTTTAGTTTATGTTTCTTGTATACTAATTCTATTCTTATTAATTGAATGCTGCACAACAGGGTGCTTAGTTTGGTCTGCATAACTGTACACCTTATAGACATTTTAGACTCATTAGTCAAGACTGCAGACAGCTGTTCATGGTCATTCACACATCATATGTGCTAAGGCAAACACGATATTTGAAGGCTACATCCCTTGATATGTGTTACATGTTTTTTATATTTATGTGTTTTTTTTCTATCAGTGTGTCATCAGTTCTGTGAAGCATTTTGATGTCAGTGTGTGGGATGCAGTGGTGATGTTTTTTGAATGGGTTCTCATGGATTGCCTTGTTTTTTTGGATCTTGCGGCGGCCATTGAGTTGGCCGTGTTCATCTCAGACCTTCAGGGATGGCTGTTGTGTCGAGCGTGGGAACCAGAGCATGGCTTGTGGATTTTGGCCTTTGGTGGTGGTTGAGGATTGGTCCAGATGGTGGAGTGATGGCGGTGTTGGTGGATGGAGCTGCTGATCAGTGTGGATGGTGTGGAGGGAAGACTATTGCAGCCAATGTGGATTGATTGAGTGTGGGGTAGTGGTGTGCCGGTGGACAGGATTGGAGTGGTCTAAGGTGAATGGATGGGACTTTGGAACTTTTTGTTGGTGTTTGGGATGGAGTTGGCAATGGTATGGATGGTGTGGATGGTGGGATGGTTGCAGTCACTGGATGTCATCTCTGGGTCTGGCAAAGAACAGTTAAGAATGGTTATTCGTATCTTGATCCGTTGGACTCTGTTGCTGCTACTACTGCTGTTGCTGCTGTTGCTGTTACTACTGCTGCTGTTGTTATTGCTGCTGTTACTGCTGCTGTTGTTGTTGCTGCTGTTGCTGTTACTGCTGCTGTTGTTGCTGCTGTTGCTGTTACTGCTGCTGTTGTTACTGCTGTTGCTGTTACTGCTGCTGTTGTTGTTACTGCTGTTGCCGTTACTGCTGCTGTTGTTGCTGCTGTTGCTGCTGCTGCTGTTGCTGTTATTGCTGCTGTTGTTGCTGCTGTTGCTGTTACTGCTGCTGTTGCTGCTGTTGCTTACTGCTGCAGTTGCTGCTGTTGTTACTGCTGCTGTTGTTGCTGCTGTTGCTGTTACTGCTATTGTTGCTGCTGTTGCTGTTACTGCTGCTGTTGTTGTTGCTGCTGTTGTTGTTACTGCTGCTGTTGTTGTTGCTGCTGTTGCTGTTACTGCTGCTGTTGTTGCTGATGTTGGTATTGCTATGTTATTTTTAACTGTAAGTTATTTGCACATGAACTTTGAGAAATGTAATTTCGTTCAGCTGTGCACGTGCTGTATGGTCTGAATGACAATAAAGTTTTACTTGACTTGACTTTTACTATCTGAATCAAGATGGCAAACCTATGAATGTGATTCCATAATTTCCTGCAAATCAACACAGTCGGGCCATTATGCACTGATGAAACTTAGGTATAATTTTGTTATCACATCTGAAAGGGAGACATAATGATATGTAACTGAATGGAAAAAATAGTGAACAATTGTTACATATTAAACTCTAGTGGCTGATGCAAACTAGTGTGTGGCCAAGACAGAGGATTCCCATTTTCATTTAAACAGAACCAAAAAACATATGAAAATGATTACATGAGAAAAAGTAAGATTTATAAGCTAAACCATTTAAACCTGTGAATATGATTTACTCTTGCTACAGTAATAGATATGCAGCATGTTATTTCACACATGTACAATTCTTTCATCTTGGCATTCACACATGCTAGCAAAGTGTTACCCTTGACCAAATCCATGACTGGCATCAGTAACACTAGTACTCACGTCTGCAAGATAATATGATAATATCACATAATACACCATGCAGTTGAGAGAAGGCACAGTAGTGACAGACGTATGTATGTGCTGCACTTTCATACTAGAAAACCTGGTATGACAGCAATGAGCAACAAGATTTACAAATGGCTGAAAGTAAAATAATGTTTGACCCTAACCATACAAGCATATCTGATCCTGTGACAGACAAAACTTCTCAAAAAAAAAATGGACTATCCGGCCAATTAGTCTGTAGATCTCATGCCAGTCGTACAATAGTGATCCCACAGTTCCAATCACCTATACTGGCTTCTTTGAGGCTATAAGGCCTTAGGGGCTTAGGTTGAGGGGCACACTGTAGAGGTGAGCTATGTGTCCTATGGTTTGTGCTGTGTTGTGGTGGTCGAGTGCATTTCTTTCTTGGAGGTCTCTGCTGTTTGGTTAAATTTCTATCGAGAGCCTCTGCGAAAGTGGATGTGTAGTTTTGTTTTTATGTGAGAGCTGTGATAGTGGGCGTTCTGGAGGTCTGTGTGGTCCATGTGGTGTAGTGCAGGTGCTGACCTTCTCCTCTTGACCAGGTAGTCCAGTCTTGGCTGGAGAGTGCATAGCTTGGTGATATAAGTGCATCTGTCACAGATCTGAGTGTTGGGAGGTAAGAGAATAGGGTTGTTTGTGTACATGAGGCAGTTGCTGCACTAACTCAGAATGTGTGTGGCACATCTCATTACCAAGGGTTTTGCATCCAGGAAGAAAGAGATCGTCTCTCTACTCTTCCCTCATTAGACCAGTCATCGAGTATAATGTCCCATTTGGTATGTACCTCACTAGACACCTGCAATGGCTGGAGAGGCTACAGAAGTACCTCACAAAGAGGATCATAGGTTAAACACATGTCCTACATGGACAGACTCAAAAGACTCCAGCTCTTCTCTGTCTCATAATGCCTACTTAGAGGTGATCTCTGCTTGACTTACAAAGCCATGTCTGACCCAGCTCTGTTAGAAATGCTACATCTAAAGAAATCCCAATCCCTCCACCCCACACCCTCCACAGATCTCAACCTCATTACCACAATCAACAGAACATGCTGGAGGGACAGGTTCCTCACCCAGAGACTGCCCATGCTCTGGAATAAACTTCCTATACATGTCAAGCATTGCATCTTACTGGCCCTCTTCAACAGAAATCTTGATGAGTGGATTGGTAATAGAAAGTTCACCCCAGGGATCACTCCAGTGGGTCTACTTGATAGAGGCACTGGGAACTAACGTCAGGTGGCACAATGCCAGGGAACGTCTATGAGCTAGCCTTGTAAATGCTCCAGGGCCATTAGCCTAGTACACACCTATGAACCTATGAACCTATGAAAACAGTAATAAAAATACTTTAAATGCAGGGCATGTTAGCACACTTGAGTGTGTAGCAATATTAAAGCAAATACAGTTAAAATAAAAGCAGTTAAATGAAAAAGTGACCTAAATCAAGTGCAGAGAGCAGTATAATCAGACAAAATCAAAATGGAGGCACTTAAAGTCTCTCTTTCTCCTTTCTGTTGCTCTTGTAGTCTGCAGGACACTAAAACAGGATCCGCGGAGCTTAAACAAGTGCAAACCCATGCAAACATGGGCTTTTAAACCAGAAAGTTGAAAGTGATAGAAAAACTGCCCAAACAGCCAATAAACTTCAGTTTCAGAGCCAGAAACCACTCATCTTGTGGTAGATAGACTACTTAGTGCTTACCACTCCCAGTGATAAGCTGGAAGGCTTCCTTCTAACACAGAAAGGTCTGGGGAACTCAGAAACTTACAAAACAGTCCTGGATACAGCAAATCTGTATCTGGACTACTCTAGTAACAGAAAAGGTGGAAAACAAGCTTACAACTTTTTGTTGTTGTTGTTTTGTTGCAGAAAAAAACAGTTAAATTGTAGCTGGAATACCTCAAAAGGGTTTACAACCATGCAGCTGAAGCTTTGGATGCTGCAGACCTGTATTTAGACTATGCTACTCAATTTTAATGTTAAGAACTCAGTAAGAAAAAACTCTCAATGAAGTACAGATTAATCACTTTTAGTGAAAAGAATATCACTTAGATGAAATAATACAGTTAAACAGCAATGAAATGTAATAAAATGCAATTAAACAGTAATGACTTGCAGTAGATAGCAATAAAATATAGTTAATCAGTAGGTTGCTTTGAAACAACAGCTCACAAATCACAACAGTTACAGACAGCACTAATAAAGCAGCGATTCAGTAGAATACTGTCATCAATTTAAAGCAGTAATAAATATGGCAAGCAGCAAAAGGAAGTAGAAAGTGGTACAGTTGTTTTTTTGTTTTTTTTTTTTTTTTAGTAATAAGTGAAGAGACAGAAGATGTTTGAGTCTTTTGGCTTTTCCTGGTAAGGGGTCGCCACAGCGAACTCCGATCCGCTAATGATTGGCAGTTGATTTTTACATACCGGCTTGCCAGGCCTGACGCACAACCTTCAACGAAGGTGCGACCATTCATGCATGTCTCCACGCAGAAGACGCACTAGCTGAGAATCGAACCGGACAGCGTCTTACTGTGAGGCGACAACGCTACGGCAGCAGAAGAGGCAGAAGATAATGAGATAATTCAAGGTTCAGAAGCTAAAGGGATGGGCCTTTTCTAAGTTCTCACTATAAACAGTAGAATTAGCTTTATACCAGAGGTGGGCAACTCAGAGCCAACAAGATTTAAGACCACCACAACAACTGGGCAGGTCAGTGGGAAAAAAAAACAGTTGCACAGATTACATAAAACAGAAGTGCAGTAAACAATTGAAAATAAACACTTTTCTTTTTCCAATATCACAGCAGGGCAAAAGACAGAAGGCCAGTCTCTCTGCAGCTTTGAACAGCATGTGCAAACAAGTATAGCTGGTTTAAAACACTGCCTATTAAAGGCAGAGAAATAGAAACTGAATGCTTTTAGATAGATTAAACCAGACTGATTACTTGCTGCCACAAAGAAAAACAGCTTGGCCTCTCTAGACTAAATATTTCACTACAAGCTGAAAGGGTCACAAACATTAACAGATATTCAATTTATTAAGATAGGGTCACAAACAGTAACAGATATTCAGCTGATTAAGAAAACTTTCACATGGAAAATTGGCTACCTGCCTGCAGTGCTGCAATCTTTTGGCTTTGGACCAGGCTTTTTGAGGTAAATATTCATCATCTTTGGCCAGCCCACACCTATAAGTATTTATCAGTTATTGAACCCCGTATTCAAAATAGTTTAAGGGAAAACAGCAGGGGTTCCCTCTTTCCTTTATTCTTTGTGTACTTACAAATGAGAACCTGTCCCTCTCTGTGTCAATACCTTTTGAGAGAGAAAGTTAGTAATAAGATCCACCCTATGTTATATTCATCTTTACTCTGATGACTATGTTGTGATATAAAGGACCCTAGTCTGTGATTTGGGAGAACTGCTTATTTGCTTGCATGATTTCTAAGATGTCAAGACTTAAAGATAATACACAGAAAGTAGTTTTGTGATTAAATGCTATACAATTAGACAAGACTTGCTTTTGTGTCCACACAGTCTTATCTAGTAGCTGTTTTTCCAGCTCCCTATTAGCTAATATATGGGGTGAGAGATAGGCCATTCATTACCCAGGCAGGCAAAGAGCCCTGCAAGCCCTTTCTTCTTTGCTTGAGGTGAAAGCACTATTAACCCATTCATTCCCTGAAATGGAGAGGCAGGAGGTACGGAACAGACTAGACCAGTCTACCAAGTGATGTAGTATCCTTTATGTATCCATCTTAACTCCACTGTATGGGGGTCATAACTCTGAATATAAGCTACTACTGGGTGAGCTATTATATAGTCCCAGCTCCATGTGGCAAACAATCATTAAATGAACTCTGTGCTTCATATACACTCCTATATTCCTGTACAATTGTCTGGTAGCAGGAACTAACTGCCTTCCACTCTCCAAAATGGACAAGCCAGTGACTACTGCTCAGTCCCATTCTCTCTAACAACTATCCCGGTTTCCCATGCCATTACTTGAATGTGGATCATCTTAGGAATAGTCAGGCCTTTATCTATACCCCATGACCAGACTATTGGAGAGGGTGTTTGAGTTTTCACTTGCAGACACTGGCCAGAAATACCTTTTTTTTTTAATAAGGAGTAAGTGGAAAATAATTAATCTGTGATAATAATAGGACTTAATGTCCATAGATTAGTGTGGTATGCATTGTCAGGGCTAATTCAACCTGTCCTTCCCTGCTAAGTGTGCAACTCTTAAATAATGCCCCCTCCCATTTGTACTACTTCAGACATATTCCCATTGATACACTAAGGAAGCTGGTAACCAGGCTACTACTTTGCTTTTTGCAATTCCTTTAGGAAGGCAAATGACTTCACATGGGCAAAACTGAGCTATCTTCAAGTGCGGGGGATCAGGGAAATAAATGGTCCTTAATGTGCAGCTGTATCGTTTTTTTCTGTCACATTAGTGTATTCAGGGGATGATCATGTTTATGTAGCTCATAAAAAACTCTAGTCATGTGACTAGATATTGCCCAGAAAATACTAAGCTTGGTTGTTAAGAACAGTTACCTACAGGTGTTTACAGTACATAGTAATAGGACATAGTCTGGCCATCCATATTTTGTTACTCTATGGCATAGAGATGAGAGGCCATGCAAATAAATAGCATTGCCACTCACTTTTGGGTTAAATTTCCAATCAATTCTAATGAGAAGTTTCAAAGTAACTACTAGGCGAGCTGCCCTTGAGGATTAGTTTAAACATAGCCAATTTCCTCACAGGTGAGAATCAAACCCTATATATTCGGTTTGTGAGATAAAAACCTTAAGCCTTATTGCAACTGCCACTTCTTATAGTATAGACATGCAAAAGGTCCCATGTCACCTATCAAAAACAGTAGGGGTCCTTTATTTATATACAAAGATATAAAGCTGAGTATATTTTTTTGTATTATTCTGTATTATAGAGCTAAATTGTTAATTAGATATCTGTTGTCTTACTGTTCTGCAAATATACAGATATCAGTATATATTTTTTTGGTTATAATTTGCACTGTGATTCCTCATATCTATCTCTGTTGAGACTGTCTTCCCCCACCCCCCCCCCCTCCCTGTTCTTGGCTGCAGTTTAAATTTGGTGGCTTTTGCAGTGCCCGCCCCACCATAGATTTGATCTAGGACACTCCCCCAGTCCCATCTCTTTACTGCATTCTACCTAATAAACCCTTTCTGCACTTGCTTTTAGTCCTTTTTAATTTAATTAAATTTTTTCAAACTGTGTGTGGACTAATATTGCTACATACTCAAGTGTGCCAGCTTGCACTGCATGTGAATTGTTTGTACTACTGTTTTTGCTACTTTTCTGAAAAAAAAAAAATGTTCTGCTTTTACTGTATTTGTGTTTCTTCCTACTTTATTTTGCTTTTGCGTCATCTTAAAAGCACTCAGTTGTATTTATTACTGCTTGGTGTAACTCATTCTAAGCCTTTTAGCTTAAGCACTTGGGCTTCAGACCAGTTGTTTTACATTAAGAAGGTTTGTGGTCTGCACTGTAGTGGCAGAACAGGTAGCTTACATCCTTCTAAGTTGGGAACTGCTGATTGAGGGCTCAGTGTCTGTTATTCTAAAAGTGTATTAATTCTGGTTTAAGCACTTGGGCTTCAGGCCAGTTATTTTACATTAAAAGGGTTCGTGGTCTGCACTCTTGTGGGAGGAGAGGCTGGACTCTGCCCTTCTGAGCTGTGAATTTCTGGTTAAAGGCTTATAGTGCCTGCATATTTGAACTGCTTCTTACTGAAATTGGTACAGCTTGTTTGCTGTAGTGTAGACTAGATCCAGGCCTGCTGAAACTAGCTTTGTTTCTATAACTTGAGCACTAATCCAGGCATTCTTTAAAGTATTCAATTGTATTTATTACTGCTTGGTAGTAACTTGATTAAAGTGTAGCTATCATTCTAAGTCTTTTGGATTAAGCACTTGGGCTTCAGACCAGTTGTTTTACATTAGGAAGGATTGTGGCCTGCACTGTGGTGGCAGGACAGGTAGCTTACATCCTTCTAAGTTGGGAACTGCTGATTGAGGGCTCAGTGTCTGTTATTCTAAAAGTGTATTAGTTCTGGTTTAAGCACTTGGGCTTCAGGCCAGTTATTTTACATTAAGAAGGTTCGTGGTCTGCACTCTTGTGGGAGGAGAGGCTAGACTCTGCCCTTCTGAGCTGGGAATTTCTGGTTAAAGGCTTATAGTGCCTGCATATTTCAACTGTTTCTTACTGAAATTGGTACACCTTGTTTGCTGTAGCATAGACTAGATCCAGGCCTGCTGAATCTAGCTTTGTTTGTATGCTTGTTGTTTGTTTGCTTGTTATTTCCTGAAACGCTAATACCACCTAAAACGCGGCTTTTCAGCGCTTCTGTGGATCCCTAGTGATATCTGCATTGCTTACTGTACTTATTTCCTTGTTTCACTTAAAAGAAAGTTACTGTTTGTCGTTTTTGCATTTAAGTTACCTGTAACACATTGCATTTAAGTTACCTGGCACTTGCTCACTAAAGCAATTATATAAGTCAGCACTAAAAAATTAAAAGCACTACACCCTCACAAACTCCCCTTGAGTACCTTGTTCCCCATTGGCCCTTTTTTTTTCAATTGTAAATGAATTCCTAATACTATTCTAGCATGTCCAAAGGTCAGTTGTCAATCTCCTCTCCAGTCCAGCTGGTGAATCTGGGAATCTTGAGGCAATGTTACAACTGCCTCATGTACACAGACAACCCTCTCCTCCTCCCAACAAATTCCAACACATATGAGAGATGCATCCATATAGCCAAACTGGGGCTAAGCTCTCTCAACTCAGTACTGGCGTAACCAGTCAGGAGGAGAAGGAAACCACACTCACTATAATTCCAGTCTCACATAGACCTACCACGACAGCAAACCAAATACATAAACACACAAAAACATACTTGGGGGCTCCAAATAAAAATCTGCCTAAGCAGCAGAGACCTCCAAAGCAGACACCCAAGCAACCGCTACCCCAAAACAAAACACGTGCAACACATAGCTCACAAAGCCAGTGTGCCGAACAGTCACAGCCCTTAAGGCTAAACAACACTTCTGATACACTTGTAATAGGTGACTCTATCGTCAGGCACACTGACGTCCCGCTCACCAGGCTGAAAAAGGAGAAGGTCACGGTGAGCAGCCTGTCAGGTGCTAGGATCTGCCACATAACACAAGCACTCAGGTCACTCCAAGGCAAGTACAAATGTGACTAAGTCATTGTCCATGCTGGTGTGAATGACCTGAGACGTACCTCCCTGGACTACATGAAAAGAGACATAGAGGAGCTCTCTGAGCATGTGGCCCAGGCCGGTATGACCCTGACCTTGAGTAGCATCTTACCCTCATTAAGAATGATGCCACAATATGAAGACAAGATGATCAATTTCAACAATTGGCTTAATTATTGGTGTCATTCAAAGGGGATCCAATGCCTGTCAGCCTGGGATGACATGCTCAACAAGCCACGATGCTTCGCTAGGGACGGCTTGCACCTGTCACCCCTGGGCTTTCAGATATTGGCAAAGGCTCTTGCTACCCCCATAGTGCCTTTTTAGGCAAGGCTCAAAAGACAAACCCACCTCCATAGGTATCACAAGGGATAAGAAACTAAGAGTAATGCTACTCAACGCCAGAAGTCTAAACCTCAAGATGCACGCACTCGAAACTCTCCTTAGCATGGAGAACATCGATATCTGTGCAGTAACAGAAACCTGGTTCAAGGCTCCGAGAGCATCCCAGCACTACCAGGTTATACCTCATACCATGCTTTTCGCCCCAAAACTTGGACAGAACCACAAAAGGAGGAGTATCAATATTAGTAAAGATACCCACACCTCCAGGTTGGTGGCACAGCATGAAGCATCAGTGACTATCCATGTGCAACTAACAGTGGGTAAAACTGCCTTCCAGTTTATAGCCTGCTACAGACCACCCTCCCAAACCCAGGAACCCCACTCGGCCTTCCTGAGAACACTGGAAAATATGAAGGTCTCTCCAAACACCATTATATTGGGCGACTTCAACTACCCAAACATAGACTGGGAGCATTACTCTAGTTCCAACACCCTAGCCAAAAGGTTCCTAGAATTTATAAACTCAAATGCTATGGAACAACTTGTTACCACTCCCACAAGAGGGGAAAACATACTGGACCTGATTATCGCCAACATGGGGACTCTATGCTCCAGACCAGAAGTGTATCCCTCACTGGTAAGATCAGACCATAAACTAATCTCACTGGATATTCACATCCCGACCTCACCTCCTGCCCAGAAAACCACAGTGAAAAACTTCTCTAAAGCAAATTTCGCACTCCTCAAAACCGAGGTGGAATCCTTCACAGCCCCCGGGCCTGTGGAAAATATGGCCCAGACCGCAGAATCCTTTATAAATGCATTCTATGAACACCTTCAGGAATGCATGGATCATGCAATCCCAAATAAAACCAAGACCCAATCCTCCAAAGGCAGGCGTCCTGTCTGGTGGACCCCAGCCATAAACAAACTATACAATAGAAGGAGGAAGCTACTAAATGATAGAGCAAAATCCCAAAAAGGGAAGGCATCTCTGATCAGTATTAGCAAAAACTACGGGCACTCATAAAATCATCTAAGGCCAGCTTCGAGAGAAAAATAGCACAGGACACTAAGGATAATCACAAGGCTTTCTTTAGTTATGTTAGGAACCTGGGTGGGAATTCCCAGATATGCTCAGAATTAGTCCAAAATGACAAAAAATACACTGAACCCACAGACATTGCCAACATCCTAGCTGACAGGTTCAGCGCAAACTTCTCCACCCCCTCCCCACCAAAAGGGCAAATATCTATCCCAGCAGAGTGCTGCCCCCCTGACATCTCAGATGCTCAGGTAAGAGTCACTCTCTCCAAAGCAAAAAACACAGCATCAATGGGACCAGATGGTGTCCCAGGCTGCGTCTTACATGAACTCCAAGAAGAGCTAAACCCAAACATAAAACTACTGTTCAATCTCAGCCTTACTATAGGATATGTACCCAAAGAGTGGCTTACAGCAACAGTGGTCCCTCTCCACAAAGGTGGTGCCTCAACGGATCCTGGAAACTATCACCCCATAAGCCTGACTAGGTTGGTCTGCAAAGCTATGGAAAGGATCATCATGGACCTCATAAATAAAGATATTGGGGACCTACAGACACTGGATCCTACCCAGTTCGGCTTTGTTAAGGGCAGATCCTGCCTCTTAAACCTGGTTGATTTCTTTGAAACAGTCACCAAGGCCATTGATGAGGGGAAGGTGGTCCACACAGCCTACCTGGACCTCGCAAAAGCCTTCGATACAATACCCCACTCGGGCATTATTGATAAGCTCACCAGCTTAAATATAAACCCCTATGTCACTAGATGGGTTGCAAACTGGCTCAAGGACAGAACCCACATGGTTAGAATTGCTGGAGCCATGTCAGACTCCAAACCAGTTACAAGTTTCATCCCACAAGGCTCAGTCCTGGGACCTCTCTTGTTTGGTATAAATTTCTCAGAGGTACAGGCCAACACAGAAGGACTGTGGCTGACCAAGTTCGCAGATGACTGCAAACTGGGTGCCATAATAGACTCTCCAGCTGACACAAGCATCCTCCAAAAGGGCCTCATAGAAACAGACAACTGGTGCCAGAGCCGTGGCCTCAAGCTAAACGCCAAAAAGTGTATAGTCATCCCCTTTGGCAAAAACAAAGTGCCCACAAATTACCACATAGGTGGTAATCCGTTAAGTACAGAAGAAGTAATTAGGGACCTGGGGACCCAAGTTGATAGCAGTCTCTCATTTGACAACCATGTGGCCAAAGTGGTTAGAAAAACATTTTATATAGCCCACCTAATCATGAAGGGATTCACATCTAGATCAGGGGAGGTCATCGTGCCTCTTTACTCATCCCTCATCAGGCCCATAATTGAGTACAATGCCCCTTTTGGGATGTACCTTACCAGACACCTGCAGCAACTGGAAAGACCCCAAAAGTACCTCACCAAGAGGATCAAAGAGCTCAGTCAGATGCCATATGCTGCCCAGTTAAAGAAACTCCAGCTCTACTCAGTGGCATACCGCCTGTTCAGGGGCAATCTGTGCCTGATGTATAAAGCCATGTCCAACCCAGAATTAATGGACATGCTGCACCTCAGAAAATCCAAATCCCATCGAGCACGCCGAGAGACTTGAACCTCAGCACTGAAATAAATAGGACATGCTGGAGGGACAGATTCATAACCCAGAGGCTCCCTTCACTCTGGAATAAAATCCCAGTCCAGATTAGGCAGAGTCCCTCACTGACTCTCTTCAAGAGGAATCTTGATGAGTGGATGGGAGATCATAGGTTTAACCCAGGTATCACTTCTGTGTCACTGTTAGACAGAGGCACAGTATACTAACCTTGAAAAAGTGCATAGCAAAATTAATTTAAAATGGGTGGTGAAAGCCAAACACATTCTGGCTAGGCTTATAAATGCCCTAGGGCAGATAGCCTAGTATGAACCTATGAACCTATGAACCTAAGATACCTCTAATTTACAAAACATTTTACATATTTACAAATATTTACATACAGTATGTACAAATACATAAATATACAAACCTGTTTACACATATTCATAATTTCCTTTACAATCATGCCAAATGTGCATCCCTATTAGACCACTCCTTTTCCCATAACCGCCATCTGATTTTGCTTAATATTGTTGCTAAAATCCATTTACCATTAAACATAATTTCATTTATTCTTTCATTTCATATATCCATGCTTATTTTATCCAGTTCTTTCATATCTTCAAAAATTTTTCTTTACATAGTTTTCCTAATTTGTTTACTCTTTTCACATTTCAAAAACACATATTCCATACTTTCTTCTTCTTGACAATGTAAACATATTGTATCACTTTTCTTGTTATATGGTGTATTTCCTTTTACTGGCAATTAATCTATTACTAGTTTCCACAAAAAATCTTGACATTCTGCTTTCTGATTATGTCATTTGCTTCTTATTTTTATATTTTTAATTATTACATCTGTTAGATTACCCATGGTTTTGCATAGTAATGTTTTATCATCATATTCTTATTACTTACTTTTGTAACTTTTTCTATATCATCAATTTTTATTTTCCACAAAATTATTTTTTTCTTGGTAACATTTTATTTCTTCATTTATATACTCTTCTACTCTTTTACTCTTTTTTACCATACCCCAAAATTTGTCATATTTCTATTTATACATTTTACTATTAATTTCTCATCTTTTTCATTTATCCATTTTAATACTTTGCAGAAATTTAATGCAGCAGCGTATACCACTGGGTTAATCAACCATAAATCTCCTTCTTTTTTATTCATATACAAAACTCCTATTTAAAATGGGTTTCATCTAGAGCCCCATATAAATGAAAAAATATCTGCAGTAATTATTTTTCAAATACTGTTGGAAACATAAATAAATGTACTTGCTAAGTATGCTACTTTTCTCATCAGTACTGAATTTATCAAATAAACCTTTTTTTCTGAATGATAATTTATATGTTCTCCAGAAAAGACATGCTTCTTTTATTTCTTCTATTGCTTTTCCCAATGAATTATACTTACATCTTTATTCCTAAAGTTTATGCCTAACACAAATTTCATTCATTTAAAAATATATACAACCGATCTTTACTATGTCACCTAAACTTTTACTTTTCTCTATCTCTAGACACTCATGTGTGTAAATTATTACTGCTTTTATCCAAATTGTATTTTTTGCAATTATTTTAATGCATCTTCATATGTTAACAGAACTGGAATTCTTAACCCTTCAGGTATTATATACCCTACATCCTTCATTTTGTAATTTATCTTACATACTGTCACATTCATAACTGATGTAAAGACATCCCTGTCTTATACCACTTTCATATATACCTCTTGACTTAACCAGCCATTTATAAAGTATGTTTGCTTTATTATTATTAAATGCTGACATACATAATTTCCTAACTTTCTAACTTGCATTCTTTTATTATTACCAATAAGATTTCTTGTCCAATTGTGTCAAATGCCTTATTAAGGTCTCTTATCATGATTTTAGCTTCTTTTCTGTTTATAATATCATCCACAATTTCTCTAACTATAATTAATAATTTCTGACAACCCTTCCCCTTTATAGTATATATGCTATCTTCCATGATATTTTCCATTTTGGTTTCAAATCTATTTTGTTTTATTTTCATAAAGATCTTATAATCATTATTACTCAATACTACTGGTTTCCAATATTTTAATTGTCTTCTATCTTCCTTCTTCCATATGAATTTAATTATTCCACTACATACTTCTTTATGCATAAAACATTCATTTAATCATCCATTCAAATTCTTTAAAATATTTTTTGCCTGTCCCTTAAATTTCTATAACTTTATTTTCTTCCATTTCCTCCAAACACCCTCCAGCACACATTTGTTTCATTTCACCCAACTTATCTCTAATGCTACTTGGTATAACAACAGAACCAATGAAGGCTCCATCTTAGACTGGATTCTAGTCTCAGACTCCTTCAAGTACATAGCCTTCAGCATCTTATCCAACTCCATTAGTAACCATCTCCCTCCATATGCTATCCATGCCTACTCATCCATCCCTAAAGTCCACAATATTAAGCTACTCCAAAACCTGTCAAACTTCAACCCCACACATTTATTTGCCTCCGGAAAAGCTCTAACTGGAATAATCTTAAAATCTTCCATTGGATAACACTCTACTTTACTTTAATGATACCTTTCTAAGTATCATGAATAGTCTACCTCTCACGAGAACCAGAAGAATCAAAATGGATCATGCCACTGGTTAACAAAGGCTACCAAACAAATTATGACTAATAGGGACAAAGTATGGAAACTGGATTAAATCTATGAATCCATCTGACCTCATTCATTACAAACATCTCCAAAACCAAGCTAAAAAACTCACCTCTAAAGACAAACAACAGTACTTCTGTAACCAGAAAACAAATAGAAAAAAATCCTAAAATGTCTTGGTATTCCATCAATAATCTCAAACTGTGGCACCAAATCCAATCCCTGTCCATACTCTGACATGCCTCTTGAGCAAATGGCTAACGTCTTTAACTCCTGCTTTATTGACACTATTGGTCGCATTATTGCTACATTTTCTATACCGCTCCCAAATAATACTATTTCTATAAAATCATCCTCTCCTTCTCCCTTGCAACACTCCTTTCCTCAGAATTTCCATTATATCTCAAATATTTTGAACCAGTGGTGCAGCGATTTGCATTGTCACCTCACAGCAAGAAGTTATCTGGTTCAATTCTTGGCTGGGGTGTCTTCTGTGCAGAGTCTGCATGTCCTGCCTATGTTTGTGTGGATTTTCTCTGGGTGCTCCGGTTTCTTCCCACATTACAAAGACATGTGTCTGGAGAGTTTCTCCCCGAGCCTTCGCTGAAAATTGTCTCATTCCAAGTCAGACTTTCCCAGTAAACAAATGTTAATAAATAAATAATGAATAAATTATTATATTCAAAGTAGGCCTAAAACCAAATGGCTCAACCCTTATCACACTCTTCTTTGTAGTCTAAAACTTTCCAGAGACATTCACCCAGACCCTGGTCCCTTTCAACCTAATTATACCTCTTCTTAAATATCTCCTCCAATAAAGTCTTCCAACCTTCAGCTGTTTCATATAAATCTAAGAATTATCTATAACTGATTCCTGAATTTCATGCCTGGCTTATCCTCCAGTCCCCTGACATCATACCTATAACTGAAACATGGTTAAAGAAACACACAAAGAATGAAGAAATCATGTCACCTAGCTACGACATGATTAAATTAGACGGAAACAAAATGGCAGGTGGAGTAGTCATAAGGTAAAGGAGCACACTAGAACTCTCTCTTTCCCCTTTCACCCTTCCTACTATCAACATTTCAGAAATCCTTACTACATCTCTCAAGCACAGTAACTATATTTAACAGCACTATATATTCCCCTAGGCAATTACTTGGAAACTGCAGAAGAACTCTTATCATTGGAAGCTTCTAATGTTCTGCAAGAAGCCATTATACTCTGAGTCCTTAATATTGATTGGCAAGCTATAACTAATTACTTACATAATAAGACAGTTCATTTTTTTTTGGATTTACCCAACATATTACCACCTCAACTAGATATAAAAAACAGCAAGAAAAACTCCACCATTGAATGGATGCTTACAATGAACCAAACAAAATGTTTTCCTCAGTTTTCCTCCTTTACTCCCTAAGTGAGAATCTCATCACCTATATCATAAGCCACCACAATTTCCTACTCAAATACCACTACTACAAACAGATACATAACCTGAGCACTCCATTACCAGCTTGACTCCGATGTTATATTTCTGTTCAATAAAATGTCGCCTGGATATTCCAAATTCCCGTGCTCTTCTCTTTGATCTTTTCTGCAATTGGAAATATTTTGGCTTCTGCTCTGATCTTACCACCCAACTCAGACACTTCATCTCCATCACCCCGAGTTTCCTCATCTGACCTGCCTTTTCCACCCAGGTTTCTGTACCATACAGTAGTACTGGCCACACCACTGTTTTGTACACCTTACTTTTCAGCATCTTTGTATGTGTGATGAGTAGTTGTGAGTAAGTTAGATAATAGAAGAGTTCTGCCCATTTTAAGTATTTCAGGTCAGAGCAGTGGTGAGATCTGTAGGGCATGTTGGCAACAATGCCAATACCTCATCTCTCATTTGCTCAGCCAAATATCTACCTAGACTTCAACAGCTTACCCAGGATGCCCTCTTATCCACTGAATCTTGGCTCTATCTCCCTAGGAATAAATAACTCATCATTCTCCTAGTTCAATAGCTACCTAAACAACAGACTACAAGCAGTAAATTTGAATAACAACATCTTGGGGGGAATTTAATAAACTCTACACATTTTCTTTTGGTGTACCCATCCCACCATGATGTGTACATGAGCATGAACAATTTAAGTTTCAGTAAGCCTCGTTTAGTGGCACGCAAATGAGCATGAACAGAGAAGGATCCATGTAATGCAAATCCCTGCTCAACTGGGTGAATTTCATGCAAATTAAGCAAGAGGAGTGATCTGACAACCAGAAAATCATCCTGTGTCCATGTTTATACCCTACATGGACAGTAAGGGATGAAAATCTCTACAAATATGGACATAACTCCCCTGAAGATACTATATCACAATGAGAACTGGGGAGAATTACATTGTGGTTGTGAAAAATTGCAAGGGGAAATGTATAATCAATAATATTTTTTTTAATCATCTATGCTTGTTTGCACTATGTGTCATGGCGGGCAAACATGTTTAATGCAAACAAAAAAAATTAATAAATGTATTTCACAGAAATGTACTATAGTACCTTGTATCAGGTCTATATAATGGTGCATTCGTGCTGTTGCCCGGCAGACACAGGTATGACCTGGGTAGTATCCAGTCTGTCAGCATGAATATGTATTCAAATGAGGTAAATTTGCTGAATAGCTAAAATGAGTAACCTTGTCCGCAGATCCCTTTGTGTAAGCTCCAACAGTGTGTTGCTATTCCCAGTGAATGTGGATAATAGCAGGGGTGTGTGTCATGTTTAATTTCAGCAGATGTGCTAGCTGCGCGTGTTTGAGCCTCACACTGAGTAGCTAAACATGCTCGTGTGAACAACCCCCCCCCCCCCCAGGCTAGGAATCTTTCAATGAAAAACGGAAATATTCAGTTGGAATATTTACTTATGTCTGCTAAGCTACACTGGGCACCACTGCACAGAGCACTGTGCTGTGCAAATAAGTAGAAGCTTTAAATAATTTTAATTTTATTTTAAGCAGCTGACTTGCATCTAAATTAGGCAATCCCACATGGTAGACCTGCACCACAACTGCATAAAGTAAACCCTACATTCTGGTTTTCCCTCAATACTCTGAACCATTGCAGTACAGACTTGG
Organism: Protopterus annectens; assembly: GCF_019279795.1. Lineage (NCBI taxonomy): Eukaryota > Metazoa > Chordata > Ceratodontiformes > Protopteridae > Protopterus > Protopterus annectens. Next base: position 1,596,882,200 of record NC_056729.1, read on the forward strand.
GGATTTTAAATTGAATAATGCTAGGGGCCGCTGCAGCTATTCTACATATGTATGTGCTAGAAGCATTGCATGTGCAAAGTCATTGCTGCTGGTGCTGATGACCATAGGCCTATGCCGAGGAGGAGAAGAGTGTTCAGGTCCAAGATAACCTACCAGGAGCTACATGAGCTGGAGATTGTAGAGTATTCCAGGGTGAACAGGGGAATACTACAACAGCTCAATGAGCTCTACCACCCTCAACACAGAGCCAGAGCCAACAGAGGGGAGCCCATCCTAGTGGAAACTAAGGTATGTGTAGTTCTTAGGATACTAGCTACAGCTACTTTTCAAAAGATCAACTGGGGACATGATGGGGTTGTCACAGGCATCTGCATCTAGGATACTTCATCAATTCCTGGATGCTATGCTTCAACATGCCAGTGAGCACATATCTTTTCCTCTTGACACTGAGGTGAGGGCCATCAATGTGTAACACTTCTACAGTGTAGCACACTACCCTGACCTACTGTATGCCATAGACTGCACTCATGTACACATCAAGGCTCCACCTGGTGAGCAGAGTAGCATCTACATTAACTGAAAGGAATACCACTCCAACAGCCAAGTCTTGTGCAATGCCCAGGAGATTATCCTGAATGTGTGTGCTGGCAGCCCTGGCAGTTATCATGACTCCCATATCTGCCATACATCACAGCTGCACCAGATGTTTGCTGGGGGGGGCATCCCACACAGCCATTTACTGGGGATGCTGGCTACACCCTGCAATGTGGATGATGACACCAATCAGAAATGTACACACACCCACCAAAGAACGCCATAATGAAGAACATGTACAAACTAGCAGCATCATTTAGAGTGTATTTGGGCTTCTGAAGTCACGGTTCCGGTGCCTAGATATACCCTACAGTACTGTCCAGCCACATGTGCACATATCCTTTAAGAAAAAGTCTAGTGCAGCTCAACACTCTTTAATAAAACATAGTTTAAAAACCATAAAACCTTAAAAGTGAAACAGTACATAAATCCATTGATGAGCACTTTCGAGCTCCTGCCCTTCATCAGATAATTTACAACTGTTCCCAGTTCTGCTTTTAACTAGATAACAACCAACCACATTTTAGTATTGTACCCGCCTATTTTTAGGGTGGGTTTCATAGGAATATACTCATTAAGCCCTGGATACTGAAAGAGAGGAAACAAAGTGGATAATAGAGCTTCAGGCACATAGGTATTCAGGGCTTAATGAGTATATACCTATGAAACCCGCCCTAAAAAAATAGGCGGGTACAATACTGAAATGTGGTTGGTTGTTATCTAGTTAAAAACAGAATTGGGAACAGTTGTAAATTATCTGATGAAGTTCAGGAGCCCGAAAGCGCGCATCACTGGATTTATGTACTGTTTCACTTTTAAGGTTTTATGGTTTTAAACTATGTTTTATTAAAGAGTGTTGATCTGCACTGGACTTTTTCTTAAAGGATTTTATTGCGGTTGTCTGGAACGTAGATCTTTAGTGTGTTTTCCACAATTTCTATATGTATGGTACGTGTGCACATATGTTCACAGTTTGTGCTATGCTACACAATATGATCCTGTAGAAACAGCTGCAGCAGGATCAGCAAAGGGAAGGGATACACAGCCCCCCATTAGTGCCTAGGCCACCACAGCCACACTCACAGGAGGACTTGGAGGAGGAACCCCTTGCTCATGTCCCTGAAGCCAGACGTGGGTGTGCTCAGTACACACTGGCTGTGGCTAAGAGACAATGCATAGCACATTCACTGACAACCTAGGGACTTAACAGACTGTCACCTTACTCCTAGTCACATACATATATTAAACTTGATGTCAGGCAGCCCACATAAAGGTCTGTCAACTACTGCATTCACAAGGTAAGTCTGTAACCTACACAGTACTAGTAAGGATTACTATGATATGGTATTGTAGGTATGGATCTGCTACATTTATGCAATTAAATATAGCACACCATTTCAACAGATGTAACATCTACATGGGGCTACAGATATCCAGTCTACTATCACATGTCCTTAATATTCCAAAAACCAAGAAAACCCAATAACCAGTTTTTCGTTCCTCTGGTGTTCCAATGTCCTTAATATTCACTAGGCCTCATGCATGGAATATTCACTACATCAATCAAGGGAATGTTACACAGTGGGGTTACATAAAATTTGCACTACTGTGTATCTCAGCAGAACATGGGCGTGTTGTTCCCCCACCCCCAACACAGCAGTGTTCCCATATAACTACTTTAACAGTAACTCATCAATAGTATATAAGCAGTCCAGGCAATCTCAGGCAGATACATAAAAATTAAGCATACATTGAATGTCTCACAACGCAGGAATAACAACATACATGTTTATGCTATTGATTCTGTGATGAATGACATCTCTGGCAGTTTGTGTGGCTCAGTGGATTAGGGAAGTTATCATTGGTAATGGAGTTGATGGTTCTACTCTGGGAGTATCCTCATCTTTTGGATTTGAGGTTTTATTATGTTGGTGATTTTACAGACTGTCAGTCTGTGTGTGGTGTAAAATTATTAACCTCTGTCACATATTAGTTAAGTCAGACAGCTGAAGAATGCCATGGACAATTTGAGTGAAGTGCAGTACTGTGGAAACAGGGAAAGATGTCATTGTCTGTAACACACAAAATCCTGGACTGAAGCACAGGTAGGTATGGGCTTGAGTCAGTTTGTAGGTACTGACAATCCCACTGGGCATGTTCATACACTTAGTGAAATAGAGCACACATCTGTTGCTCCATACTCAAAATGACCTGTTATGTATAGATACATCTATATATACATACATATATATGTATATATATATATATATATATATATATATATATATATATATATATATATATATATATATATATATCTGTCAGTATCTCTCTGCCACATAGATAGTATATCTATCTCCATGTATATGCAAATAGAGATATACTTATATATACCTATATATTTAAACATACATCTCAGTCTCTCCTCATATATCTACATAACACACACACACACATCATACATACACACAGCTACATTTTATATATATATATATATATATATATATATATATATATATATATATATACACACACACACACAACCCTGTTATATACATAAATATGTGTGTAGATTTCTGTACTGTCCTACATACCCTGCTAATGGTGAATAAAGCTGCAGTATCACACATCTATAATGTTGTTCAAAGGATCCAAATTAAGGGCTCAACAGTACATAGCACACTTACCTACAGACCCCTGCGTCTGCTAGATGTCACCACACATACACCAACAGATGAGTATGTGATGTAATGTATAATATTGTCTGCGCACCCATGGACAGGGCACATTGTTCTTGCCCACAGGCTTGCCTATCAAAATGCAAACAGCCACATATGGACAAACTGTTAACTGTAGCCACATAGTTAGGATAAATAACAGTTACCTGACTGCTAGGCTACTATATGCAGATAACACTACAAAGCAATACCACTCTGCAGGCCACAGATACTGTTCAACACTATCCTAGTTTGTGCAATCCAAAAGGAGTTTGCCTGCAGTCGTGTATAAAATGGACATCAGCTGTGGCACACATGATAAGTACTGTGTTGTACAGTGTGTAAGACTAGATAGGTAGGGGTTCTAATCTGCACTCCAGGCCACTCACTGTGTGTATATGTGTATATCCCCCTGCAAAACAACTGAGAATCCCTCATTGTCTATCAACCTGCAATAGTTCTGCAATTTTTGTCCCTGTAAGTTGTTGCCAACTTCCAAACTGCCCTCTGCTACAAGGCCTGCTGATGTCATGTACCTTAAGAGTAACATTTGCAATTGTAATGTCAGACTTAAGTCATGGCACATGCGATAATTACTGTGATAGGTCACTCCCTCTGTGTATCTCCGTACAACATAAATATGATTACCTCGGTAACTTAAAAATTGGTAGGGTTTTGGAGTATTTTGGTTGTAGCAGGTGATGTGGGCCTTCAAATGCCTGACCACAACTAGGCCTGAGGATGTCACTAAGCATAAGATATCCTAAAGAGATAATAATAGCAGACGTGAGATGTAGCATGTGTGTGTCATATACTGTGATCTGCAGTGTCTACCATTAGGTAGGCAAGTGTTCCAATCTAGTTGCAGCCTACTTTCATTGTGTCTCTGCTGCGCTGTGTCCTGTAAACAGTAAATGGACATGGTGTTGTCTTCAATGTAGCCAGATTTGTGTGTGTGGCTGTTACAGCATTTTACATCAACTTATGGAATCATAGGATCTTTGAAGTTTAGTAGCATAATGGCCCTACAGCCCTCACAATCCTAGCCAATATTATACCCTTATTTACACGATTAGCACATGCAGAAACCCTCTGGTGAAATGATGCTCACCCAGCCAGTCATACAGATAGCATCTGATTAGGTCCACTGAGGTGCTTTGCTTGCCATTAGGCAGGATTTTGTTTCAAAGGTGTGTTAAAAGCTGCTTCACAGATCTCTCCCACCAGCATGCATTACTAATGTCACATGCCAGGTTAGTGTCCTTAGATTGAGTAATCCATGTACCATGCCACCTACAGATATGCAGCACTTCCAGTCAGGATCACACATCGCCCTGTATGCAAGGCAGAGATCACCTCTGAGTAGTCTAGATGCCACTGGCTACAATGATATTGATTTCAGATGATCCCCAGTGAACAGATACTGAAGACATGAAGTTCCCTTGTGAGGGACCATTGTGTTGTGTGCAATTGCCAGTAGTGCTTGGAAAGGTACATTACCAAATGGTCATTACACTCAAATATTGGCATGCTGAGGGAGCAATACGTGGAGATGATGAATATGTCAGCTTTGGGTGACTGTGCCCTCAGTTATGACATATCATTCCCATCTTACCACTGGGGACACATGGTGATCTCAGGTACATTAGGTGTAAACCTGTGTGGTTAGGCTTGTGTGACCAGGTCTATCACCCCCGAGTATGCTACTGATGTGTTACTTAACAGGAACATAGGTGTTACTGATAGAAATGATACTACATACATAGTTGCATGGAGTTTACAGCCATTAGTATGTCAACAGGCATTTGTTCATCAATACCCTGTTGTAGGATATTGACATAACTCACAGAGTCAATGACTGCTCACAGGTTGCAGGCATCACCCACTGTTGGCAGCCACACACAATCAATATTCACCTGTATCATGGTTAAATGGATTACAGGCAGTAGAGGACCCAGGATTGGGCCCAGTTGAATACAGTTGCATACAGATCACCTACTGAAGGCAGATTTCCCTATTCTGAGTATGTGTGCCATCACTGAGCCCCTTAGTGACCGCTATGATGATATTACCATGGAATACTAAGTGGCTGCTTTTGTCAATGATGCCTGAGTGGGGGATAGAGTCACATGGCTTGGCTAACTCCAGGGGGTTGTATGCCCTGATATCTCCTTACCCAGATCCTTGGTGACTGCCTCAGACTTGTCCACCATGTCTAATAGCCATGATCTCTCTGCCAGAAATCCAAACTGTGTACAGTCAACTGTTTGTGCATTACATATATGTTTGCTAAGCAGCTCCATGATGATTTGCCCCACAGGCGTACAGATATTGATACTCAGGTAAATAGGTCTATGATTTTCCGAGGTGTCTGTCATTTGAGAATGTTTCTGCTAAGGAGCTGAATACATGGATGTGTGTGTATGATTTGGGTGTGGGTGGAGTAGGAGGTGAGCTGTGCATGTTGGCAAAATGCTCATTGCCATATGTGCTGACATCATGGAATCGGGGCATGAAATACTGTCACAGCTGTTGCACATTGTGTTTGTGTGGCATAGGTGTACAGGGGTGGTGAGGACACTTTCTCCATCTCATCAGCAGTCATTGATAGTACCATTACCAATACAGTCATGATTGTGTGCACGTCACAGCACTTCATCATTAGGCAGTGTAATGACAGATGGTGAAATGTAACATGTCACCTCAATGTAGGTAAAGTAATGCAGCACCTGACAGTGTGCCATACAATGCTTTGTCAACCATGTGGACCTTGGACTGACCATAATGCTGTTATTAGGCTTGGTCCAAATACCATACCTACACGTGTGACACTGTGCAGGTCCAGCAATGTTAGGGTCATGCTGCAAGACCCGTGGGGTTGACAGCCTGAAACATAATGTGTGTAGGCACTCCATGCAGTGTAGAAGTGGATGTCTGTGCATGTACAGAGGAATTGTTCGCCTTTGCTGACATTACATTGGTGTTGCAAGTGTAAAATGCCTATCAAGCAACCAGACAGCAAACTGGTTGTTGTGTGACATGATGCAGGAACACAGACATTTGTTCTGGGTACTTAATTGTACAGTATGACATACCTAGGATATGCGGCAGGTGTAACACACTTTGCCATGTCATGCAGATATCCACTATTAATCTGTTGAAGGGCAGGATGTATGTATTGCAGTGAATTTGTCACCTAACATGGACCAGACAGCAAACTGGTTGTTGTGTGACATGATGCGGGAACACAGACATTTGTTTCGGTACTTAACTGTACAGTATGACATACCTAGGACATGTGGCAGGTGTGACATACTTTGCTCAAAGGTGGCCAGTCCTGTGCAGTAGGCCTCAGAGCCATGTCATGCAGATATCCACTACTAATCTGTTGAAGGGCAGGATGTATGTATTGCAGTGAATTTGTCACCTAACATGGATCACTACCACTGTGCTACTTGTTTCAGCAAGCTTGGACATCTATGTCTCTGGACATTGCACATGATATTGTGACACTGCAGTTGTGCTCATAATCACCATCTGGTCAGTGCCCTAGTGACATACCAGCAACCCTGGTATAGAAGGCATAATACATGCACAAGCCAACTGATTGCTCAGGTAGCTAATCAAGGCATCTACCTGGAGAAGAGTATGTGAAGCCTACAAAGCCTTTCATGTTGTGGGACAACTATGTGGATGAACAAACAGTCTGTCATGCTTCTCATCATGAGCTTCATAGTAATATTTTGTGTGTGATGACAGAAGAAGTGTCAGAGCATGGTATCCCATGAGAGAGTGGTTGTGGTGAGACCAGCTTAGTAGTAGCCAGACACCAGCAATGCAGGGGACTCCCCTGCATTCTGCATTCTTCACAAGGTAATTCTGTCCTTTCAGTACACACTGCTTGAGTAGTGTCCACCTGCAGAATACCTGTGTAAATCCACCTGCCTTACCTTCACAGAGTATACATATTACCCTTCCCTCCATTGTTTGTCTGTGCTCTGTACAGACACCTTGGATGAAACTTTTCTTGGAACTTGATGGAAGTAATTGCAATACTTAGCTGCACAGAGGACAACTGGCATGCAGTCCCCAGATCTTTCAGTCATCTGATATTTAAAGGCAAGGGCAGATCATGCCAACCTATCCTAACCAGTAGACCTCATGGATGAGAGGAATATAACTCACTCCACCTACCATGGCCTGACAAGGTGTTTGACAATATTAGGCCAGCAGGCCTTTCTGAAAACTGTGTAGGTTATTTACAGAGTGGTTCGTCAGCTGGTGGATAGCCAAATGTCTGATAGTCATAATCTGGGAAGATAGCATTGGGTAGACCTACGCTACAACGATGCCAGTCACCAGTGGACTTCCTTCATACATCATTAATGGAGTGCCCTTTCTAGCCATTCCCTTCTCTGCACTCATGACCACTGTCAGTGACCTCTGACTGACTACATTAGCAGGTGATTGCATATTAGGAGCTGTCACTGAATCTCACACAAAACCAGCAGTTATCCAGGATGGCCTAAGACACACATTCAGTTGTTGTCAGAGCCACTGACAAATAATAAATGCCAAGGACTGCACAATACTATCCTTTTAGAAGTCATTCACCCCTAGAAAACATAGTAGTGTCTGCACACCACACACAGTTGGGACAGTAGTCATGGACTTATGGACTCAGAGAGTAATGTAGCCTTTGACTTCCACTGGTTGGTAAGATGTTGGGATCCATTCAATTTTCTATAACCTATACAGAAAGGTATGGCATGTAAATACCACACTGTCATTGTTAAAATGTATTTGGCACTCATCATACCTATCAGTAAGTGCAACAGCACCTTTGCTATGTCACTACACAGGCATATATTACAACTGTAGCAGCCACACAGGTTCCATGCTAAAGCAATACATATTGCATATAACATGTTCTATGCAGTCTGTGTCAAGACTGGACATGTGTAGTCTGTCTCCTACATGCTTTAGAGGGGTTGTACATGGCTGCCATACAGGGAGGTGTCAGATCCCACTGTGTACCTCCTGCTTATCAAGGACAGGGCTAACACACCCACACTGTTGCTGTGGTATAAATAGTACAGAATGGAGAGACAGGCATGTAACACATACACTACACCCCTTATGTAACAGGCTCCCCATAAATGTGAAGCACACATCTGCTGTAACGCAAATCATGGGCAAGTTACACAATGGGATGCAGAACAAGACAATCATAACTGGTGTAGGACAAATGTCTGTAATGAACACAGGAAAGTCATCTTCATCAGCACAGCTTGTAGATGTGTTAGCTCTCGATACCCTGGTGACACTTATCAAAGGTATCAGTGTTTTTCATAGATTAGGGGTGCATGAGTAGGCTGAATGACACCATTGTCCTTGTTAGCCTGTTATACACACATCAACCTATGGAGCCATGCACCTATAGAGTTTTACTTTGCTAAAGATATGTATTATGTGCTGACATTCCATCCTGTGCTGTGATGAGGATGACAGGGAGGTGGCACAGGTATCATCACTTGCACAGGGTGTCATGTGGGGGTGCAGGAGGCCTAGGCTGACCCAATAAGTTGACAGTATGTGTGTGAGTCAGGAAGGGAAGCAGGCAGGATGGACCATGGAAATGTTCTGTATGTGTCTGCAGGTGACCTGAACTTGACAGTGGTGTGTGCATGAGTGTGAGAACACAGTCAAGCTCCGTCTAGCTCTACATGTGTGCATGGTAGAGCTGACTGTTCACCGTCTCTACCCCTGAACACAGGAACTGGCTCTGCCAGGAGTTGCACTGGCACCTCCATGCCCAAGGTCAGAAGCAGTACTAGTACCTGATGGTGACTGCTGCCTGCAGAGATTGTGTCCTCCATGGGAATGCCCAGGAACACAAGCCCATGGCCTGCCATATCTTGTGAACAACACACTTCCCTCTGGTGTGCTGGATGTACTGCCACTATGGGAGCGTGATTGCACACAGCCACATGGACTCACAGCAGTTGTAGATGCTGACCTACTTCCACAATGCCGATACTCAACTCCAACCAGACATTCCATCACAGACACTGTGTGTTCCAAGACAGATGCTGTGTAATCTGTCTGGGACCAACGTCTTTCCAATGTGTTAGTCAACCGTTCCAGAATATCAGCAACATGGTAGAGGCAGTCACTGATGTCAGACTGTGCTACATCAATAACCTGAGAATTCATCTGGAGTTCCTTTTGGAATGTGCCTGTGCCCCCATAACAGCCCAAACCATACACCATGTAACCTGTGATGAGACACCTGGAACAGGTGGTGGAAGGACAGCAGGTTTCCTATAAATGTCCCTATCAATCCACTTGTGTGTAACCTCATCTCTGACTGTGGACAGTGTCTACACTCACTAGAGCCATAGTTGCTACACTTTTCTGTTCAATGTCCCCAGGCTCTGACTGTCCAATATCTGTGGCCTCCAGGGACTGAATATGTGTAGGCATACTGACTGTTTGCAGTGATAATGAGGACAGAAGAGGGCTGTCAACCTCTGGGACAGATTCAGCCCTGAAACCCCCACCTGTGCCTCATGTTTGGCCACCATCATCATAAGAGTCTGAAGAAACACTGGTATCAGGTTGTGCAGAGGAAAGAGTCCACCCTCCCAGTCATCTGTGATTAGAAAGAGAAAAGCAGTACAATAATACCTGCACTATTATGTTCTGCATTACTATGTTGTAATATATGTAAACTGTTGTTCATAGGTTCATAGGTTCATAGGTTCATACTAGGCTATCTGCCCTAGGGCATTTATAAGCCTAGCCAGAGTGTGTTTGGCTTTCGCCACCCATTTTAAATTAATTTTGCTATGCCTTTTTTTGAGGTTAGTATACTGTGCCTCTGTCTAACAGTGACACAGAAGTGATAGCCGGGGTAAACCTACGATCTCCCATCCACTCATTAAGATTCCTCTTGAAGAGAGTCAATGTGGGACTCTGCCTAACCTGGACTGGGATTTTATTCCAGAGTGAAGGGAGCCTCTGGGTTATGAATCTGTCCCTCCAGCATGTCCTATTTATTTCAGTGCTGAGGTTCAAGTCTCTCGAGCGCGTAGCTCGATGGGATTTGGATTTTCTGAGGTGCAGCATGTCCATTAATTCCGGGTTGGACATGGCGTTATACGTCAGGCACAGATCGCCTCTGAGCAGGCAGTATGCCACTGAGTAGAGCTGGAGTTTCTTTAACCGGGCAGCATATGGCATCTGTTTGAGCCCTTTGATCCTCTTGGTGAGGTACTTTTGGGGTCTTTCCAGTTGCTGCAGGTGTCTGGTGAGGTACATCCCAAAAGGGGCATTGTACTCAATTATGGGCCTGATGAGGGATGAGTAAAGAGGTACAATGACCTCCCCTGATCTAGATGTGAATCCCTTCATGATTAGGTGGGCTATATAAAATGTTTTTCTAACGACTTTGGCCACGTGGTTGTCAAATGAGAGATTGCTATCAACTTGGGCCCAGGGTCCCTAATGACTTCTTCTGTACTTAATGGATTACCAAATATGTGGTAATTTGTGGGCACTTTGTTTTTGCCAAAGGGGATGACTATACACTTTTTGGCGTTTAGTTTGAGGCCATGGCTCTGGCACCAGTTGTCTGTTTTTATGAGGCCCTTTTGGAGGATGCTTGTGTCGGCTGGAGAGTTGATTATGGCGCCCAGTTTGCAGTCATCTGCGAACTTGGTCAGCCACAGTCCTTCCATGTTGGCCTGTACCACTGAGAAATATATACCGAACAAGAGAGGTCCCAGGACTGAGCCTTGTGGGACGCCACTTGTAACTGGTTTGGAGTCTGACATGGCTCCAGCAATTCTACCCATGTGGGTTCTGTCCTTGAGCCAGTTTGCAACCCATCTAGTGACATAGGGGTTTATATTTAAGCTGGTGAGCTTATCTATAATGCCAGTGGGGTATTGTATCGAAGGCTTTTGCGAGGTCCAGGTAGACTGTGTGGACCACCTTCCCCTCGTCAATGGCCTTGGTGACTGTTTCAAAGAAGTCAACCAGGTTTAAGAGGCAGGATCTGCCCTTAACAAAGCCAAACTGGGTAGGATCCAGTGTCTGTAAGTCCCCAATATCTTTATTTATGAGGTCCATGATGATCCTTTCCATAGCTTTGCAGAGCAAGCTAGTCAGGCTTATGGGGCGATAGTTTCCAGGATCCGTTGAGGCACCACCTTTGTGGAGAGGGACCACTGTTGCTGTACGCCACTCTTTGGGTACATATCCCGTAGTAAGGCTAAGATTGAATAGTAGTTTTATGTCTGGGTTTAGCTCTTCTTGGAGTTCATGTAGGATGCAGCCTGGGACACCATCTGGTCCCATTGATGCTGTGTTTTTTGCTTTGGAGAGGGCGGCTCTTACCTGAGCATCTGAGATGTCAGGGGGGCAGCAGTCTGTTGGGATAGATATTTGCCCTTTTGGTGGGGAGAGGGGGGAGAAGTTTGCACTGAACCTGTCAGCTAGGATGTTGGCAATGTCTGTGGGCACGGTGTATTTTTTGTCATTTTGGACTAATTCTGAGCATATCTGGGAATTCCCACCCAGGTTCCTAACATAACTAAAGAAAGCCTTGTGATTATCCTTAGTGTCCTGTGCAATTTTTCTCTTGAAGCTGGCCTTAGACGATTTTATGAGTGCCCATTGTTTTTTGCTAACACTGATCAGAGATGCCTTCCGTTTTGGGATTTTGCTCTATCATGTAGTAGCTTCCTCCTTCTATTGTATAGTTTGTTTATGGCTGGGGTCCACCAGACAGGATGTCTGCCTTTGGAGGATTGGGTCTTGGTTTTATTTGGGATTGCATGATCCATGCATTCCTGAAGGTGTTCATAGACTGCATTTATAAAGGATTCTGCGGTCTGGGCCGTATTTTCCACAGGCCCGGGGGCTTTGAAGGATTTCGCCTCGGTTTTGAGGTGTGTGAAATTTGCTTTAGAAAGGTTTTTCACTGTGGTTTTCTGGCCAGGGGTGGGGTCGGGATGTGAATATCCAGTGAGATTAGTTTATGGTCTGATCTTACCAGTGAGGGATACACTTCTGGTCTGGAGCATAGTGTCCCCATGTTGATGATGATCAGGTCCAGTATGTTTTCCCCTCTTGTGGGAGTGGTAACAAGTTGTTCCATAGCATTTAAGTTTATAAATTCTAGGAACCTTTGGGCTAGGGTGTTGGAGCTAGAGTAATGCTCCCAGTCTATGTTTGGGTAGTTGAAGTCGCCCAATATAATGGTGTTTGGAGAGACCTTCATATTTTCCAGTATTCTCAGGAAGGCCAAGTGGGGTTCCTGTGTTTGGGAGGGTGGTCTGTAGCAGGCTATAAACTGGAAGGCAGTTTTACCCACAGTTAGTTGCACATGGATAGTCTCTGATGCTTCGTGCTGTGCCACCAACCTGGAAGTGTGGGTATCTTTGACGAATATTGATACTCCCCCTCCTTTTGTGGTTCGGTCCAAGTTTTGGGGCCGACAAGCATGGTATGAGGTATAACCTGGTAGTGCTGGGGTGCTTTCGGGAGCCTTGAACCAGGTTTCTGTTACTGCACAGATATCGATGTTCTCCATGCTAAGGAGAGTATCAGTCGTGCATCTTGAGGTTTAGACTTCTGGCGTTGAGTAGCATTACTCTTAGTTTCTTATCCCTTGTGATACCTATGGAGGTGGGTTTGTCTTTTGAGCCTTGCCTAAAAAAGGCACTATGGGGGTAGCAAGAGCCTTTGCCAATATCCGAAAGCCCATGGGTGACAGATGCAAGCCGTCCCTAGCGAAGCATCGTGGCTTGTCGAGCATGTCATCCCAGGCTGACAGGCATTGGATCCCCTTTGAAGGACACCAACACTTAAGCCAATTGTTGAAATTGATCATCTTGTTGTGGTATCATTCTTGATGAGGGTAAGATGCCACTCAAGGTCAGGGTCATACCGGCCTGGGCTACATGCTCAGAGAGCTCCTCTATGTCTCTTTTCATGTAGTTCAGGGAGGTACATCTCAGGTCATTCACACCAGCATGGACAATGACTGACTCATATTTGTACTTGCCTTGGAGTGACCTGAGTGCTTGTGTTATGTGGCGGATCCTAGCGCCCAACAGGCAGCTCACCGTGACCTTCTCCTTGTTCAGCCTGGTGAGCGGGACGTCAGTGTGCCTGACGATAGAGTCACCTATTACAAGTGTATCAGGTGTGTTGTTTAGCCTTAAGGGCTGTGACTGTTCGGCACACTGGCTTTGTGAGCTATGTGTTGCACGTGTTCTGTTTTGGGGTAGCGGTTGCTTGGGTGTCTGCTTTGGAGGTCTCTGCTGCTTAGGCAGATTTTTATTTAGAGCCTCCGTGTATGTTTTTGTGTGTTTATGTGTTTGGTTTGTTGTCGTGGTAGGTCTATGTGAGACTGGAATTGTAGTGAGTGTGGCTTCCTTCTCCTCCTGACTGATTACGCCAGTACTGAGTTGAGAGAGCTTAGCCTCCAGTTTGGCTATATGGTTGCATCTCTCACATGTGTTGGAATTTGTTGGGAGGAGGAGAGGGTTGTCTGTGTACATGAGGCAGTTGTAACATTGCCTCAAGATTCCCAAATTCACCAGCTGGACCGGAGAGGAGATTGACAACTGACCTTTGGACATGCTAGAATAGTATTGGGAATTCCTTTATAATTGAAAAAAAGGGCCAATGGGGAACAAGGTACTCAAGGGGAGTTTGTGAGGGTGTAGTGCTTTTAATTTTTTAGAGCTGACTTATATAATTGCTTTAGTGAGCAAGTGCCAGGTAACTTAAATGCAATGTGTTACTTGTCACTATTACAGACATCTTTACCCTCCAATGTCATATAGTTGCACATGAGGGTATTACTTCTCCCACAGACATCTGTAGTTACTTGTAAATAAAAGCTCTTTACACAGCAACCTCATCAGCACCAATGAGGTGCACTGTTGACATTTGTGAAAACTCTGCACAGTTGACACATATGGCAATCTGTAATGTCCTGACAATACTGTCACATATATGTGTGTTTTCACCTAGAAGGCATAGGTATGTCTGTACAGTGTGCACAGTCAGAAAATATCTGTGCAGTTGGCAATCATGCTGACAGTACAGTAATCCAGGCAGCAGTCCTGGGATGACATTTTAGGGAATATATTGCAGTAAATCTGCATCTGTAACAAAACGTGATGTACTTGCCAGGAGCAGGACCACAGCCTTGTCCGATGCCTGACAGACCTATGAAAGGTTGAGTGAGAAGTGAAGTAAACACCAGCACATGCTGCACTATATAAATAAATAAATAAATATACCTCAAGGCTGTTCCAACAGGACAATCCACTTGAGCTGCTCCATATTCAAATCACTGCAGGCAAACTCCAATATTGCTCCCTTGCCAGCTATAGGCCTTCATCTATGACCCAGGAAACTCATACCATGTACTTAAACATGTTCACAACACTGACCATCCAACCCAATACCATATTCATGGGTGATTTTAATTACCCCACTATTAACTGGGAATCCTATATGACACCTATGTACAGGCACAGAGATTCCTGGATTTTCAAACACAAACACCCTGAACCGGATAGTCAAATCACCAACCAGGGGAGCAGCCATACTGGATCTCATCCTCACTAATATGTGAGAGTGCTGCACAGCCTCTACTGTAATGTCTTCTCTGGTAAGGTCAGACCACAAAATGGTCTCCTTTGAAGTAAAAATAAAACCTGGACAATCAGCCAAACCTGGAATATTCAGGAGCAACTGTAAGGCTAACCTCCTGCTATTAAGTGGTAACCTGGCAATATTTCAAGCCCTCATATACCCTGAAAACACTGCTTTCTATGCAGAACTGTTCACAGAAACTCTGTACAAGCATATTAATAGCTGCATAGAGGCAGCTGTACCCACCAGGATGAACTAAAGAACTAACTCAAAAAACAAGCCACCCTGGTGGAATCACAATATCAATAGCCTGTATAACAGGAGGAAGAAAACCATGGCAAAAATAGGAGATGCAGCACCCAGCAGCATAAAAGCACTCTCATCAACCTAAGCAAACATCTTAGAGGACAAGTAAAGTCTACCAAAGCCAAATTTGTGGTGAATTTGGCCTGCCAGGCCAAGGACCACCTCAAGGCATTCTTTAGCTATGTCCACAACCACACAGGCAATACACAATTGTGTGCAGAGCACATTATAAATGGAGCCACCTATGCTGTGCCAGAATATATAGCAAACCTACTGGCAGATATATTTAGCTCCAACTGTACCCCTCTCTCCCCCTCAACCTTTCATCAGGAAATACCATCAAGTATACCTCCCCATGCTATGACTAGGGAGCAGGCCCTTAGTGGACTCTCTAAGGCCAAGAACACTATATCAATGAGCCTAGACAATATCCCATGATGCCTTCTAAATAGCATGACACTTGACCTATCAGGACCTCTAGACTTGCTATTTAACTATAGCCTCCAAACAGGCTGCATACCACATGAATAGAGAACAGCAACAGTCACCCTCTGCACAAAGATGGACCATTTACAGACCCTGGAAACTATAGACCTATATGTACACTACTCTTATATGTAAAGCCATGGAAAGAATTATCATGAAAATGATAAACAGTGATATAGTAAACTTCCAGACACTGGACCCAACCCAGTTTGGTTTAGTCAAGGGCAGATCTTGCCTACTCAACCTGGTAGACTTCTTTAAAAAGGTCATCAAAGCAATGGATGAGGGCAAAATGGTTCGCACTGCCTGCCTTGATCTAGCTAAGACATTTGACACAATACCCCACTCAGGCATTGCTGACAAACTCAGTAGGTTAGGTACAAACTCATATGCCACCCACCGGATAGCCAACTGGCTCATGGACAGGACCCAGGAAGTTTGACTTGGGGAGTCCACCTCTACAAGGAGGCCAGTCACAAGTGGAGTCCCTCAGGGATCAGTCCTTGGACCACTTCTTTTCAGCATTTACTTCTTTGAAGTCAGGGCCAATGGCAGTGGTCTCTGGCTGACTAAGTTTGCCGATGATTGTAAATTAGGACCTGTCACTGAATCCCACACTGACAGAAATATTCTCCAGGAGGGTCTGACACAGACAAACAACTGGTGTCAGACCCTTGGACTAAAGCTACATGCCAAGAAATGCATACTAGTATCCTTCATGAAGTCATCCACCCCTAGTAACTATCATATTGACAACACGCTCCTTAGAGCTGACCCATTAGTCATGGATCTAGGGACACACATAGATAGTAATGTAGCCTTTGATCTTCACGTGGCTATAGTACTGAGAAAATCATTCTATATTGCACAACTTATAAACAAAGGTATGGTATCTAAGTCCAAGGAATTCATTGTTCCACTGTATTCTGCATTCATCAGATCTACAATGCCCCATTTGGTATGTACCTAACCAGGCATATCCAACAACTGGAACGTCCACATAAGTTCCTCACTAACAGAAAATAGAGCTTAAGTAAAATGTCCTATGCAGACTGCATCAAGGCTCTATCCCTGTATTCTATCTCCTACACACTTTTGAGGGGAGATCTATGCCTGACATGCAGAGCATTGTCAGACCCCACTCTGATGGACCTCCTGCATATCCACAAAACAAACAGCACCAAAATTACCCATTCTAAGGACTTGAACCTTGCCTGTGCTATAAATAGGACACACTGGAGAGACAGGTATGTTTCCCAAAGATTACCACATCTCTGGAACAGACTTCCCATGCACGTAAAGCAGAGTTCCTCCCTAACCCAATTCAAGTGCAACTTGGACAATTGGATGGGAACAGGAGATTCATCCCTGGTTTGGCAGCTATGTCTCTAATGGACACAGGCAATTTGTAAATGGCTCATCTCCCAGGCCCTAGCTTGTAAATGTTTCATCTCCCAAGCCCGTGCATACACTTATCAAGGGTATCAGAAGTTGTCAGAGATTTGGGATGCATGGCTAGGCTTAAAAAGTCCCTTGTGGTCATTAGCCTAGTAAACACTTATGAACCTATTAACCTATGAACTTATAACAGAGTAATACATCCATATATCTCACATTTACAGTAGCTACTTGGTTAATTGTTAAGTTGGTAAAATTCTGAGCATTACATTCAAACTGCAGTGAACCCCCCCCAAAAAAAAACAAATACCTGACACCCACGTAAAAGTATGTACACCGTGACAAAATGAGTGCTACAGTATTCCAATGCTGATCAAGCTAAGCCTACCTCGACGCTCATCTGGTGTGGAAACTGTGGCACCCACATCCACAATATACAGTGTGATGGATACCTGGGAGCTGTCGTGTGTTCCTAGGTTCACCAGGAATTCCTCAGTGGCTGAGAGTGGTTGTTCCACTGCAGGCCCTCCACTGCTAACAACCCGATCCTTAGCCACATCTCCTGCTCTTCTGCATGCAGCTTTTATCATGTCGGTTGCACAGTGTTGAACCTGCTCATATGTCCTTCACTGGTGCCCTATGGCATTAACATCACGGACAAGGTCAGCCCACAATGCTGCCTGCTGTTCACTGTTTTGCCTCCCCCTGGACAGTAGGAGTTCATGGTGCTGAGGGAGGCCCTTCAGAATTATATAATTCTCAGCCTCTGTAAAAGGGGCATGGTGTCTTGCATACTTGTTTCCTGAAGGACAACAAAATGGGAACACATGTCAGGATCACATAAGCAAGATACAGCAAGAATAGAATGGCTGGCAGTAATTCACTTCTTGATCACACATGTCATATTCCACAGTGTGCACACATACGAAGCATGTAGATACAACTAAGATACTAACAATAGTCAGCTATTCCTGCATGTGTCTTGACAGATACTGCTGTATGATCACACACCCAACACAGGAGTCCATTGTACTATGCCCCCTAGGGGCAACCCCCCCCCCAATAATATGTCAAAAACAGTGCCAAACAGTAGTGTGCTATTTCAACCACTATAAAGGGCCATTCCCATGAGACCAGTGTGGCACATTGACAAAAAACATTCCACCCTTGATGTATTGTACGTCCTCTGTAAGTATAACAAATCTGGAGATCAATGACATGTCATCATTACAGTTCTAAGAAAAGGCTTAATGCTGTAATCTCCATTCCCCCAAGTAAATTCACACACATGCATCATGTTGTAAACAATAAGGTTATATACCTGATGGAATACAGTATTCCTCTGTTGATATGTGCAGATATATATTTTTGGCAATGCGTTTACTGTGTGAAGAAAGGCTCATATAGACTGGTTCCCCATAGCCTTCTGTTTGCCTTTTTAACATGGTTTGCATTACCAGTCAATTGCCTCTTAACCAATCTGTGGTTCAGAAATGTTAATTGCAGCCAACACAGCTGATTTGTAGTCTCATAAGCCAATGATATTCAACCACTGAACAAGATATAAGGCCTTCATGTAGATTAGAAGCCCTTTCAGTTAAGTTGTGTTAGACATTACTGGGGTCAAGAAACTATGTCATTGCAGAGGGTAGGTCTGTAGCAGTTACCTTTACATACAGATGTGTGTGCTACAGGCTGCTGCAGACAATAGGCATAGGCAGAGAGTGTGAACACTTTGGAGGACAACAAGCTGTAAGGGTAACTGTGCGAGCTGTGTCAATGTTGTAGTAGAGGCAGAGCCAGAGTGAGGGTACCTATTCCACTCCAATTAAGGCATGTGTTTAAGGTAAGCATGTTAGGCAATGGTATCACAAAGTACTAGGCAACATGCTTGTTGTGTCTTTGAGCAACATAGGGGGTAAATATAACATTGTCAAGCATTTGGGCAACTGCTAGGCCGTGTGTTACAGTTTGGTACTCATTTGAAATGTGTAGACTGGCAGTCCTTGTTACTTCCAGGGGCATCATATGTGTATGTTAATTGTACAGCTGTGCTAATATTTGATGTGATTATGAAAGGATTGTGTGCTGCACTCTAATATTAGTGGGCCTCATTTGCATTACCTAAGTTAGAATCCTCTGTAGATGCATATTAATGTATGACCTGACACTTTATACACTTATATTATTGCTATAGGGATATGTGAATTATGTTCCTATCTGTAGGCCTGTGACTTCCATCAGTAAAAAGCAGACATTTCATTTGGAATGCATTGTGTGAATAAAGAGTGCATGACTCAAGTCATTAATTGATGGCCTCACAATAATGTAATTTAAATGCTACACACCACTGGATTTGAACCCCGGACTGTGTGTGGCAAAAGTTACTGGTGGCAAAGCATTTAACAGAATGAACTACTGAGTCACTACTACAGCAACTGCATTTGTCAAGATATTAAGTGCACACATACAGGCTGTGACATACTTTTTTTACATCCATCAATATGTGCATGGCTTTATATGGATGTATTTGTCCACCAGAATCCCAGTTGAACATGTATGTTGCCATCAGTGTTTCAGCAGATGTACTTCTAAATGTTACTGATAAATGTGCACATTTACCTGCTATTAGAGACCTCACTTACATCCATTATTCTGTGTCTGGATTTCTACTGGTGTACTCTTCCACCAGACTCCAAGTTAACCCCCATGTCTCCCATTTTTTCCATTACTCTTTAAGCAAGTTTGCATGATGTAACATTATGCACAGCAATGCTTAAATAAGCTGAATGAGTGTAAGTTGCAGTTACTATACTTTGCTTAAACCACCTGTTTTAAGTAACAGCCATGTGGTGTGGCACGTTAATGCAGTGGTCTGCAGATGTGATGGTTTTGGGCTTGAACTAAGGGACAGGTGTTTATTTTAATTTTCAACACATCTGCCGTGGTGGTACAGTAGTAGCATTGTCACCTCACAGCAAGAGGTTCTCCTGTTCGATTCTCGGCTGGAGTGCCTTCTGTGTGGAGCTTTCATGTCCTCCCTGTGGTTGGGTGGTGTTTGAAAGACTTGCTTGAATGGGCATGCCTTTGTTGAAGGTTGGGTGTCGGGCTGGCACCTCGGCATCCATAAAAATCTACTGCCACTCATTAGAGGACCAGAGTTCCGCTGTGGCGACCCCTAAATGGGAAAAGCCGAAGGAAAAACAACATATCAATATAGCTTTATAGGCAATATAGCCATGTACTAACCCCCACTGATATCTTTTTTCTTCCATTCTATAATCTTAACTCTATTCCTACACCTGTATCCACTGTCTTCAACTCTACTCTTACTCTCCTATAATGAGAATAAGATACATTTATTATTCCCTTTATCTAATAATTGCTCATACCTTTCTAGTGTGATTTTGTAAAAAAAATTTTTGTTTATTTTACGTTTTCTGTATAGAAATTCTTAGTTCAATTTATTTAGTATTGCCTAGTTTTAATTCTGTAGAATTGCTTAGTTTAACTTTGTCAATTTCCTGTTTGGAGCTTTTCTCCCCGGGCCTCTACTGAAAATGGACATATATCCAGCTAGACTAGCCCGGTCAACAAATGTAAAATAAAATAAAATAAATAAAAATAAATAAAATAAAAATAAAAATATAGCTCCATTTAGCTGAGCTTAGCAATGCTGCATGATATGACTCATTGTGCAGTGTCATGCAAAAAATCTTTAAAGAAAAGAAAAATGGGGAGATAGGAAAGTGGTGAAACAGGGTGCAAGCAGAAGAAAAACATAATGAAAGGCAGGTAGGTATGTGCAGGAAGGGGGTAGGAAAGAACCATAGCTATCCATTTCTTGTACAGCAACAACAGTGCACTTTGACAGAATTTATAGAATAATTTGGACTGTCACTCTCAAAGACAGGGGTGAGGACAACATAACTACATTGTCGAGCCAATTGGACCAAATTATGTGTGTTCAGTGGGCACGTGTGAGAAATGGACAGCTATGTATAAGACGATTTTTTTTTTTGGGACAGGTGCCCCTTTTTTAAGTTGAGAGTGGAATGTTGGGGAAGAGGCATGGGTTCATGTGGGGGAGGTAAGTTGGGTAGGTGAGGAAGCTTTAGCATACAGATAAGACAGACAAGACAGCAGACAGGGGTGGTGTTTGACACAAGAGAGGGGTGAACACCTTGGATGGGGAGGGTGTTGTGGAATCGCAGTCTCATGTGCCTCCACAAGGTAGCAGCATGACTCAAGTTCCCACCCATGGGACTGTCGGCACTGCTGTCTCACTGCCCCAGGGGTGGCAGTGGTGAAAGCTGGACTCCAGGGTAAGCCTGCCCCACCAGGCTGGCCAGCATGCTCTCCATCCATTGCAGGAATTGTTCAAACCCATGGTAGACAATCCTGCATACCAAACCTGGCAGTTCGTCATGGGTAAAACAAAACCTCTGTTGAAGCAGGTGGAAGGAAGGAAGTTCCACAGTAATCACACTTTATTCACAAATAGGACTGAGCGCTTTCATAAGATTATAACAAAATTTCATCAGAATCAAATAACATACTAATTGTGTCAGCTTAAGTACTCCAAACACATACAATCACCTGACCTACCCCACCAGTTAAAACCCTTATATAATGAACATTAACCCAATAATTATTAAATAAGTAAACAACATGTTAAAAATGTATATAAAAAAGAATAAATAAATACTTTGAGATATGAATATGAATATAAATATGTTACTTCAAACATAATAGGACCTTAACCTCAAAACACTAGCTATTGAAATGGATTCATTCAAACCCGGGGGGACCACGGCGTTCAACTTCAGTTGCCAGATCAATTCCTTATATTCAATAAGGTCACATCAGAGTCACCCCAAATATTGTTTGTGAACTGTGTCTCTACCCAAAAATTCATGGTCTGGATGGTCTGCTAAATGGCCATAAAGGGAGTTACTTGTTTTTTTATTCCTAATATCATAAAGATGTCCGTATATTCCTCCCTATTTGTGAATAAAGTGTGGTTACTGTGGAACTTTCTTCCTTTTGCCTGCTTCAACAGAGGTTTTGTTTTACTTGTTGGTTCCTAGTTCATGTTTTTTGGTTGTCATTATGCCCTCTGCAGGGGGAGTGAATGGAGGGTCCACTTCACCTGGTCCTACTCTTGAACAATTTCACTTCAATGTTGGACAGTTAACTAAACTGGTTTAGCAGTTATTGGAACACCACAGTGTAACTGTCATGTCAGGTTAGCGTTCTTCTGACTTTTTAAACACTCCGGTTTGCCTAAGAGGAGCCTCTAATGTTAATTCCCTGGTTGGTGTGGGGGGAAACAGATTGTGTTAATTTGGACAGCTGGCTGCGCTCTACTATTCGCATCATGCAAGGAGGGAATGCTACTGGGTCATATAAGGATTCTATAGCTGAACTGGAAAACACCTTGCTTTGGTGTCGGACGTTACAAATAGAGAATGCATTATTGAATGAATGCATTAACAACAAAAGAATCCCCAAGGGACTTCACCTTTGGAAGTGTCCAAATGGCTTAGTAGCTGGGTCCCCTTTACATGTGGAATTGGTTGATTTTTTTAACAAACAAGGTGTGGAACTCTTACAGATTTTGAAAAAACACAACCATATTTTAATTGACTCCTTCATTAAAGAAGCCGACCATAATTAAAAAAGACGTGTTATTCATGGTACAAAGGGAGGATTACAACAGTATATTTCCGAAGATAGACTTGGTGATTAGTGACATACAGAAACGTAAATGTCACAAGCTTGAACGAGACCAAGTCAAATATCTGGAGGGGAGAGCTTACCCTAAACTTATAGAACTGCCAATGAGGTCCAATGAAGGGATGAGTGAGTTCAATCCAGGAGCCAATCATACAGGAGATGTAAGAGATGACTGAGAGGAAATAGATGACGTCCCTTTAGAACTGCCTTTTTCCAGAAGGTCCGAAAGAATAAACAACTGCAACAATGAACCACAGAGGAACTATCATGGTAGCCCATATCAGCAGACGTACCATCCACGAGCCTGGAACCAGAGGAAGAGGCAGGGGGCGAACAGCCAACAGAACTACCGCTAGAATCCAGCTTAGGGCTGGACGGAGCTTCAAAGGATTCAGGTACTGTAAATGGGGTTTCCCCAAACATTTTAATTAATCGGAGTGGAGATTTTAAAATCTACAATTATTCTGACTGCGAATTTAATGAAGATTTGTGTTTGTTGCTTAGCAAAGGATTGACTTTTGTGCCAACGATGTTTTCTTGGATTGAAACTTTGGTTACTGACTTAAAACTTTTCTTACGGAAGCTTAATTTTAAAATATTGTTTAAGGGGGTGGAGAACTCCCTAACCTCTAATGTTCTATGAAGAAACAGTATTTTTAATCCAAAGCTTGCAATGCTTTTGTTAATGTTTGAAAAGATTTGTGAGTGGAATTTTAGGACCCTAACCAGTAATTATAACAGGGATGTAAATGTTTTCAATTTAAGTGACTGTGAACAGAGGCTACTTAAGGAGCTTATTGGGAATAAAGAAATTCAAGTTATGAAACCAGGCAAGGGTGGGTGGATGGTTATCATGTCTAGGAGAGATTATATTGATCGGATGTTTAAACATGTTTTTGATGAGGATTTTTATGAACAAACCCCCTTGAATTTTATTAATATTTCCTATAACAAGATTAGGATTTTTTTGAAAGACATTTTGACCAAGGTGAAATAACTAGTGAGACTTATGAATATCTACAGGTTAAATTTCCTCTTGTACCCACCCTGTTTGGCATCCCAAAAATACATAAGTGTTTAGTTGACCTTCCTATGCGACTGATAGTGAGTGGTAGAACTTCTATTACACACCCCATGGCTGGATTTATTGATCAGAAAGTAAAATCCCTTGTATATGCAGAATCACATATTATTAAAGATTCATGGGACATTTTACACAAGTTAAAAAATTTCAGTTACAGTCCTGAACTTACATTTGTTACTACTGACGTAGTCAACTTACTTAATGTAATTCCTTAGGATGAGGGTTTGGAGATGTTTCATTACTTTATTCTCAAATCAAGGGCCTTCAGTAATAATGAAATGAATGTATTAAATGCCCTTTTAGAGATGGTTCTAAAAAACAATTTTGTATTTCTTGACAGACAGTTTTTTCACCAGAAGAAGGGTGTAGCGATAGGGGCAAGTGTCAACCCCTTATTTGCAAATATAGTTCTTTTGCAATGGGAAAATGTTTTTTGTTCAATAGAATGGATACACCAGGATGGCATTTTTATTCCGAATATTTGGATGATATTTTTATTGCATGGGACTTAAACGAGATAGAGACTAGGAATTTTATTGATTTTCTACATTCAACTACTTCCTTCTTAAAATTCACCTACACCTATAGTAAGAAAGAAATCAGTTATTTGGATGTATTGGTCTTAAAAGACAACACAAACAAAGTTTTACAGAGCACTATTTATAGGAAGTGAACCTATTCAAAGAGTCTTTTGCACTACGACAGTTATCACCCAGCTCACCAGAAAAAAGGTACCATAAAAGGACAATTTATTAGACTAGCCCGTATGATATCAGACGACGAGTTATTTGATTGGGAGTGTATCAGATTAACCAACATGTTTTTGGCTAGGAATTACCCCTTGTATTAATTGAGAAGATACATGAAGAAGTTTCAACTAAAAGGCAAAAGGGGAAGATGAAGCCTACTATGTGTGGCTTAGATTCTCCTAGCGACGAACACACTAACAATGACAGTGACACTCATTCCTGTTCTTTCATCTCCACCTATACCCAGGATTATTCCCTGGTTAAACAGATCATCATTAACAATTGGTCTTTGTTTCAAGCTTTTGAAGGGATGAAAGAAATTTTAGGGGAACGACCGAGATTTGTCACCAGGCGTGCTGGGTGCATTAAAAATTTGTTGGAGTCTAAAGACAAATATACGCAGAATTTTAGCCATAAAAAAGTGGCACATTCAAGTGTAGAAGTTGTAGTCAGTGCTCACTAGTTTTGGAAAAAAGTGAAGTTAAGGTCAACAACATTTTAATTAGAAGTAGTTCTCACTTCACCTGTAAAACTGTGGGTATTATTTATTTGGCCCAGTGTCAAAAATGCCCAAGTTTTTTGTAGGTAAAACTGTCCATCAATTCAGGGAGAGAATATACAAACATCTTTATGACATTAGGAATAAAAAAAAAAATTAACTCCCTTTATGGCCATTTAGCAGACAATCCAGACCATGAAATTTTGGGTAGAGACACAGTTCACAAACAATATTTGGGGGGACCCTGGTGTGACCTTATTGAATATAAGGAATTGATCTGGCAACTGAAGTTGAACGCCATGGTTCCCCGGGTTTGAATGAATCCATTTCAATAGCTAGTGGTTTGAGATTACGGTCCCATTGTGTTTGAAGTAACATTTTTATATTCATATTCATACTTCAAAGTATTTATTTATTCTTTTCTATATACATTTTAACATGTTGTTTACTTATTTAATAATTATTGGGTTAATGTTCATTAAATAAGGGTTTTAATTGGTGGGGTAGGTCAGGTGATTTTATGTGTTTGGAGTACTTAAGCTGACACAATTAATATGTTCACACAACAAAAAAAAGAAATAAATAGCCAGTAAATAGCAGCTCTACTTTTCACCATACGCAATTTAATGCATTAAACTGCGTATGGTGAAAAGTAGAGCTGCTATTCACTGGTTATTTCTTTCTTTTTTTTTTTTTTTTGTTGTATGGATTTTGGAACTGCAATAAGCTGTTGAATACAATTAATATGTTATCTGATTCTGATGAAGTTTATCTTATGAAAGCGTTCAGTCCTATTTGTGAATAAAGTGTGGTTACTGTGGAATTTTTCCTTTTGCCTGCTTCAACAGAGGTTTTGTTTTACTTGTTGGTTACTAGTTCATGTTTTTTAGTTTGTCATGGGTGACAACTCCCCCTCAACCACCGCTCCCAGAGGGGGTCCCAGCCCAGCCTGTGGGGTGGAACTACCCAACACCACAGGTAGTGCAGGGGCAGCAGAGGGGGCTCCACCAGGCTGGGTCCCAGAAGTGCTGGACCCCAGAGCCATGGCCGGAGGAGGCAAGGTAGGTGGATCACCTGGAACCAGCCTACCTTGACGCACTGTAGTAAATTAGTTATAACAATAAGTTACGTTTATTAATAACCAAACCACTGTTAGTTTTAACATAATGGAACATAATACTGATTAATCCAAATATATATTGAGGTATATTATGTCGAACACAACATTAAATAGCATAACAGTAAGTATGTTAACAGCAAGCCAGAATGAAATAACTAATAAGGCCAACAAAACAGTTAAACAGAGTATATTAATATTAAATCATAATAATAAATAACAATAATAAATTAAAGACGATAAGGGATGGGGAGAGAGAAAAACATATCATTAGTGACGCTGCAGATGATATTCATACGCAGACTGCTAAAGCATACTTCTACAGGTATGCAGTGTCAGTTGTGAGTACAGTGACTACAGTTCTTCTATATATGACGTAGCATGTACATACCTCTCAATATGTTGACATGGGACAGTATGGGCCAAGCACTAACAAATGCAAGTACACAACTACACAGAACTGTTTCACATAATGTGAAATATATGACTACCAGTGTGTTCTGTAAACAGATTTGAAAATACATTGCATCCCAGGTAATAATTCATCTGCTAATCATGGACCACACAGATTAGGCAGTTGTAACTGCATTACGAAAAATCGTGACAGTTGAGAGGTATGTTTGTGTACATTAAGTAGGCTAGACAGCCATCATGTCTTAGTTGACAGGCATGGGAGTACAACCCAAAAGCTGTAACTGCAGGAGACATCTGCAAATAATGTAACAATTGACTGCAGTGGCTTTAAAACAGTCATGAAATTGGGAGGTTGCCTAATGGTTAAGGTGTTTGACTTACAAACACAAGGTACTGGGTTTGAATCTCACAGGGGATAATTGGCTAGGCTTAAAATGGCTCACAAGGGCAGTTAGCCTTGTACTAACCTATGAATTCAGTTCTACTGCAAGTATTTTGACACATTAGTTATGAAACCACAATCCTGCTTTACACTTTATTGGTATTGCTGTTTAAAATCTGTGAAGTATACACACTGTATCTGCCCATAAAGTGGGCTACCTCAACCATATACTTTGTCCTGTAGTGGGAGGAAAAAAGAGCATTATGTGACTGAAAGTGGCCTGGAGACAGACTTGAACTGTACTCTGGGTTGTGCAATACATTTATCAGACAATTGCTTTTGCATTCTATACTTATTGCAGTTTTACAATTGACTGGAGCAACATTAGAACAGACATGCAATTAATACAGCCCTCCTGCAAATATTTTGGCACATTAGCTAGGAAACCACAATCCTCCATTACACTTTATTGGTATTGCTGCTTACAATCTGTGAAGTATACACATGATATCTGCCCGTAAAGTGGACTACCTTACCCATATACTTTGTTCCTGGAGTGGCAGGGATACAGAGCATTATTTGACTGAAAGTGACATAAAGACAGCTTGGAACTGTAATATGGGTTGTGCAATACATTTAACAAGCAAGTACTTTTGAATTCTGTGATTTATTTCAGTGTTACAGTTGACTGCAGTGAAAGTAGAACACACATTCACTGAATACAGCCCTTCAGCAGTCATTTGCACACATTAGTTATCAAACCACAATCCTGATTTACAACTTATTGCTTATTGTTATTGGTATTGTTTATTGTTTACTGCACTACAAGATCATAAAATATCTGTACTTACCACACTCATGGCGGATTCTGGATAGGTGCCCGGCATTAGATTGCTGGTTGCAAGCCTGTTCACCTGCAGCTGTTGTAAGAGAAGGACACCATTATGCATACCAGTTTTGCACAGATTCAGCTTGAACATTTCTAAAGTAATGCTAAATATACTTACATATCTGTGGGGTCTGCCCAGTCCTAGTCTCTTGGATCCAGGTATCCAAGGTTCCCCTCTTTCTTCACTTCAGGTCATAATAGTGGTGACAACGGTGCTCGCCAGTGCGGGGGACACCAGTAGCACTGGTAAGATCCCTGGCCAACCGATCCCAGGCTTCAGCCTTACATTATGAACCCTAGTAACCACTCTGCAACAACCGGGGTTCATAATTCTTGACCAGGAGCCCAACAAGCACTCTGGACTCCTGCACACCCTACCTCTCTGCCCAAAAGCATATACCACCACCAACAGTGTCTGGCTTACCTAAAGAAGGTAAGACTCAAACAAATGGTGCAGAATTCCTGCCTAGTGGCCGTAATATATGCTGTTTTCCCACCCTTACACATCATACTGCAACATTCAAAAAAGTGCTGCATTGCTTAACATCATGCAAACCAGCTCAGCTGAGCTGGGCATCATGGAAACTCACACAACCATGTAGCTGTTAACCATGTTTAAGCAGTGCTTAGCATCATGCAGCTTTTCCTAATGTAACAATTTTGTTTGTAAATTAACCATTTAGCTACTTGGATATTACGAAAACTAGTATACCTTCACATATACTACTAATCTACCTGTTAACATTGCTAAGTACTGCACCATGCTGCGTTGCACAAACAGGCTTAAATATAACCAGAAATAAATTATTAATTACATCCGGTTTCTATTTTTAGATGTCTGGCAGGTGTCAGCTGCGTATGTGTAAGCATAGCTTGGCACTGCTGTGCTTTGCAAGCAAACAGGCAGCAATAATTCAGAATGCCATTTACTCAACTCTCATTTGCTCAGCCAAAAACCTACCTAGACTTCAACAGCTTATGTAGAATGCCCTCTTATAAACTGAATATTGGGTCACAAGCTCATAACTTCTCCTTAACCACCCCCTCCAAAAGCAAGTTAATTATATTCACACCTAAGAAATCTTCAAACCATTACACACTCTTAGGTTCATAGGTTCATAGGTTCATACTAGGCTATCTGCCCAAGGGCATTTATAAGCCTAGCCCATAGTTATGTGGCTTTCGCCACCCCTTTAGTTTGAATAAAAACTATGCCTATCATTTTGCTGTGCCTCTGTCAAGCAGTGACACTGAAGTAATCCCTGGGGTATATCTGCGATCTCCCATCCATTGGTCAAGATTCCTCTTGAACAAGGCCAGCGAGGTGCTCTGCCTCACATGTACCGGAATTTTGTTCCACAGCATAGAAGTCTCTGGGTGTTGAATCTGTCCCTCCAGCACGTTCTATTTATAACCGTGTCAAGGTTTAAGTCTCTCGCCCTTGTGGTTCTGAGGATCTAGATTTTTTGAGGTGAAGCATATTCATCAAATCTGGGTTTGACATGGCCTTATATGTCAGGCACAGGTCACCTCTGAGCAAGCGGTATGAGACTGAATAGAGCTGGAGTTCTTTCAGTCGGGCAGCATAAGACATATTTTGAGACCCTTTATCCTTTTGGTGAGGAACTTTTGGGGCCTTTCAAGCTGCATCAGGTGTCTGGTCAGATACATTCGAGCAGGGCATTGTACTCAATCATAGGTCTAATGAGTGATGAGTACAGGGGACGATGACCTCCCTTGATCTAGATGTGAATCCCTTCATGATCAGGTGGGCGATATAGAAGGTTTTCCTAACTACTTTAGCAACATGAATGTCAAGCGAGGCTACTGTCAACTTGGGTCCCCAGATCCCTGATGACTTTTTCTGTGCTCAGTGGATTGCCATCTATATGGTAGCTAGGGGTAACCTTGTTTTTCGAAAGGGTATGACTATGCATTTTTGGCGTTTAACTTCAGGCCATGGCTCTGGCACCAGTTATCCATTTCTGTGAGGCCCTTCTGGAGGATATCTGTGTCAGATGTGTTTTCGACTATGGCGCCCAGTTTGCAGTCATCTGCAAACTTTGTCAGCCATAACCCTCCTGTGTTTGCTTGTACTTCAGAAAAGTAGATGCCGAACAAGAGTGGACCCAGGACTGAGCCCTGTGGGACACCACTTGTGACAGGCTTTGAGTCTGACATGGCTCCAGCAACTCTGACCCTGTGGGTTCTGTCGCTTAGCCAGTTTGCAACCCATCTTGTGATGTATGGGTTTACATTCAAGCTGATGAGTTTTCGATGATACCTGAGTGGGGTATTGTGTCGAAGGCCTTTGCCAGGTCGAGATAGGCTGTATGGACTGCCTTTCCTCATCAATGGCCTTGGTGACTGTCTCGAAAAGTCAACCAAGTTTAAGAGGCAGGATCTGCCTTTGACAAAGCCAAACTGGGTTGGATACAAAGTCTGCAAGTTCCCTATGTCTTTATTTATGAGTTCCATTATGATCCTCTCCATGGCTTTGCAGATAAGGCTTGTCAAGCTAATGGGCGGTGATAATTTCTGTCTGTGAGGCACACCCTTATGAAGTGGGGACCACACCGTCGCGCCACTCCTTGAGTGCGTATCCTGAGGTGAGGCTATTAAACAACTTTCACTAACTGTGGTTTTTTATTCCTCGTTGAGTTCATGAACACACACAGCGGAGACACCATCCGGTCCCATGGATGCTGTGTTTTTTGCCTTAGTGAGGGCAGTTCTCACCTGGGCGTTGGAGATGTTTGGGGGGCTACAATCCTCTGGAATAGATATCTCTCCTTTTGGGAGAGATATCGTCTCCTTCTATCTTACCTCTTCAAATCACACCAAAACTGAACTCATGAATCATGCAAAAGTGTACAAATAGTCACGGATAACAACATGAGGTTTGACGGACATATAAACAAAATAATAATCAACTCTCACAAGCAATTAGGCATCCTATATCAGTCAAACAATACCTAACTGAATTTGCTAGAAAAGCCACTACTTCAACCTTTCTACTCCCCACCCTCCAATATGTTACTGGTCAACCTACAAACCACACAAATGAACATGCTTAAAAAATGTTGCAATAAAATAGTCAAATTCACTGCCAACATGCCCTGCTGATCTCAGCACATATTTGACCTGAAATATTTAAAATGGACAGAACTCCCTCATTATGTAGCTTAGTCACAGCTGTTCATCACTTGCTCTACAATACATCACTGTGAGAACTGCCTCTCACTAATGAAGTCCATTCACCCATACACCCTGTACATCCATTATGATTTCCAGGCAAATTACTTCTCCTACCAAGTAAAGCTTACAACACACCAGGGAATTGCCTAAACTCCTTTTACATTACTAAAGCATGGACCTTGTTCCTTCATCCACTTACATTATTAAAGCATGGACCTCGCTTCTCAATTCTCTTACATTATTAAAGCATGGACCTCGCTTCTCCATCCTCTTACATTATGAAAGCATGGACCTTGCTCCTCCTTCCCCTTACATTATTAAAGCATGGACCTCGCTTCTCCATCCCCTTACATTATTAAAGCAAGGACCTTGCTCCTCCATCCCCTTACATTATTAAAGTATGGACCTTGCTCCTCCATCTCCTTACATTATTAAAGCATGGACCTTGCTCCTCCATCCCCTTACATTATTAAAGCATGGACCTTGCTCCTCCATCCCTTACATTATTAAAGCATGGACCTTGCTCCTCCATCCCTTACATTATTAAAGCATGGACCTTGCTCCTCCATCCCCTTACATTATTAAAGCATGGACCTTGCTCCTCCATCCCTTACATTATTAAAGCACGGACCTTGCTCCTCCATCCCCTTACATTATTAAAGCATGGACCTTGCTCCTCCATCCCCTTACATTATTAAAGCATGGACCTTGCTCCTCCATCCCTTACATTATTAAAGCATGGACCTTGCTCCTCCATCCCTTACATTATTAAAGCATGGACTTTGCTCCTCCATCCCTTACATTATTAAAGCATGGACCTCACACCTCCATCCCCTTACATTAAAGCATGGACCTTGCTCCTCCATCCCCTTACATTATTAAAGCATGGACCTTGCTCCTCCATCCCCTTACATTATTAAAGCATGGACCTTGCTCCTCCATCCCTTACATTATTAAAGCATGGACCTTGCTCCTCCATCCCCTTACATTATTAAAGCATGGACCTTGCTCCTCCATCCCCTTACATTATTAAAGCATGGACCTTGCTCCTCCATCCCTTACATTATTAAAGCATGGACCTTGCTCCTCCATCCCCTTACATTATTAAAGCATGGACCTTGCTCCTCCATCCCTTACATTATTAAAGCATGGACCTTGCTCCTCCATCCCCTTACATTATTAAAGCATGGACCTTGCTCCTCCATCCCCTTACATTATTAAAGCATGGACCTTGCTCCTCCATCCCCTTACATTATTAAAGCATGGACCTTGCTCCTCCATCCCCTTACATTATTAAAGCATGGACCTTGCTCCTCCATCCCTTACATTATTAAAGCATGGACCTTGCTCCTCCATCCCTTACATTATTAAAGCATGGACCTTGCTCCTCCATCCCCTTACATTATTAAAGCATGGACCTTGCTCCTCCATCCCTTACATTATTAAAGCATGGACCTTGCTCCTCCATCCCCTTACATTATTAAAGCATGGACCTTGCTCCTCCATCCCCTTACATTATTAAAGCATGGACCTTGCTCCTCCATCCCCTTACATTATTAAAGCATGGACCTATTATTAAAGTATGGACCTTGCTCCTCCATCCCCTTACATTATTAAAGCATGGACCTTGCTCCTCCATCCCCTTACATTATTAAAGCATGGACCTTGCTCCTCCATCCCTTACATTATTAAAGCATGGACCTATTATTAAAGTATGGACCTTGCTCCTCCATCCCCTTACATTATTAAAGCATGGACCTTGCTCCTCCATCCCCTTACATTATTAAAGCATGGACCTTGCTCCTCCATCCCCTTACATTATTAAAGCATGGACCTTGCTCCTCCATCCTCTTACATTATTAAAGCACGGACCTTGCTCCTCCATCCCCTTACATTATTAAAGCATGGACCTTGCTCCTCCATCCCTTACATTATTAAAGCATGGACCTTGCTCCTCCATCCCCTTACATTATTAAAGCATGGACCTATTATTAAAGCATGGACCTTGCTCCTCCATCCCCTTACATTATAAAAGCATGAACCTTGCTCCTCCATCCCCTTACTTTATTAAAGCATGGACCTTGCTCCTCCATCCCCTTACATTATTAAAGCATGGACCTTGCTCCTCCATCCTCTTACATTATTAAAGCACGGACCTTGCTCCCCCATCCCCTTACATTATTAAAGCATGGACCTATTATTAAAGCACGGACCTTGCTCCTCCATCCCCTTACATTATTAAAGCATGGACCTTGCTCCTCCATCCCTTACATTAAGCATGGACCTTGCCCTTCCATTCCCTGAAATGAATCAACAATCTCAAACTCTTCAATCCTGAACTAAAGCAGCACCTTTTTTTTCCCTCTGACTCTCTTAACCTTCCTCCTCCTCCTATCAGCTAACCATCCTTTTTTCCTCTAACACCCTTTACCTTCCCCCCTCTTCCTCTCAGCTAACCATAATTTTTTTCTCTAACACACTTAGCTGGGAGGAAGAGGAGGAAGGTTATCATTTCTCTTGTTTTCTTTCTCATTCTTTCTCATTTATGGAATGACATTCCGAATGACATTCTGCAGCAGCCATGTAATACCTGCATCCTATCCTCCTGCTCCCCTGCCTAATTTCCTTAGACTACAAACACATGTTCTGTTTTCTCCCAGCATAAATATCTCTCTACTGTCTGAACTCATGTCAGTCATCCACTTCCGCCTTCTTTATTTTATCTCCCGGGCCTCTGCTGAAAAAGAGTATCTATCCCATTTGGACTTTCCCAGTCATGAAAGATAAAAAAATAAAATCTCTCTGTCCCTTAACAAAACTCTCTCAACTCTCTTTTCTCACTCTGGAACTTACCAACTTACTCATATATAACTGTATCTGACCTGCATTCGTACATATAACTATGAATCTGACCACACTCACTGTACATTTACTCAAGTTGACAAATCTAAGTTACTAACATTTTATGCCATAACATGAAAATGAATATCCATGACTTGAAAATGTTTATGTATTAATGTTACTGCATATTAATATCCATATGCTCTATCTGCTGATTCCTACTATACTGATATCTCTCTGTATACTGATACTTTTATGTGCTACCTAGTGAGTTCTGCTAAATTATCTCTCTGTAATGCTGTTGTTTCCTACTATTCACAACACACTGCTTTAATTTTGTTTGCTTCATTGTAAAGTATTCAGTTTTATGTTAATTGTGTAGGTTTTATATTTATATTTTTGTATTCAGCATGGCTAGCCACCCGGCAAAGTCATGTTCACTGTCAATGTGACATACCAACCATATGCACAAAAAATTGCAAAGGGGGAGTTGATGCTGATGTCTTTTACAGTTGTGTAGGTAACCATAATCTGAAGCTTTTCTCCCCAGGCCTCCCTTGGAAATGGGTTTCCACGCAGTCAGACTTTCCCAGTAAAGAAAAGCAGAGAAATTAAATATTTCTGACAACTTTCAGATCAGTGATTTTGAATTACTGTTTCACTATTTCCCATTTTGTAAGGACATGGTAGCAGAGGCAGATGACTATATGTGATCAAACAATACATGGGGTCATTCATTTTCATCCACAGACTGCTGACACACCTTTTATCATGACTTTATTGACTATGTACACCTTAGATGTTTGAACAAAATCAACAAGGCCAGCTTTGGTTGAAATGGAAACTTAGCCAAAGGTCCCAGTTGAACAACAGTCCCCCTGCATTTCCCAGCTGAAGATTTTGGGATAAAAACACAACATCTGGATAAAACCTACACAAAGGCAGGGGATATGTACACACTATACACAGAATGAATCACAACCTAAAACTCAGCTTGAGAACTAAGAAGTGTAAGACAATAAATCTACCCACTACACCAGTGTGCTATTGATCAGCTGCTATCACAATCAATCTTCCCATATCATCACATACAGTGACTTATTGTGCAGAATGCTGACGTTTATGGTGAAAAGTGAAATAAATTTATGGGCCACCTGCTCCTTTTAAATAACCTGAAATCCCCCAACACATACAAAGTAATTTTCATCATAAACATCTTCAGTATCTATTAACTGCAGTTACTTGAATGCCATTGACTATACAAATCAGAACTTTGATCAAAATGAAATGAATGAATACATATATAAATAACTGCCACACAGGACTGTATCTTCTCAGCTCACTGCTGACAGAATACAGTGTGCAATAGATGGACCCCCCCCCCACCAAAATATACCTGTCATCCTCTGAGATCAAGAATAAAACAGAAAGCTGAAAAATCATGGGAGACAAAGGGCTAAAATAAGGGACAGCAGTATCATAAGGGGATGCTTTCCTTTGTGTGCCTT
This sequence comes from Protopterus annectens, assembly GCF_019279795.1. Lineage (NCBI taxonomy): Eukaryota > Metazoa > Chordata > Ceratodontiformes > Protopteridae > Protopterus > Protopterus annectens. The sequence goes on from NC_056729.1 coordinate 1,596,917,803, forward strand.
TATATATTTAGAAAGCTGGCAAGGCTTGCTTTGGATTAGTATTTTTTTTAATGTTATTATGTCTGAAACTCAAATGGTTCTATTATATAGAAACTACAGTTCTCATTGATAATGCCACAATAGAACACAAACATTCTGAGGAACAGACCAAAGTATTAGACAAAATCAGACACATTCTGCACAAACAAGGACAGTTAATAACATCTTCTCCCCTTTATATTTCATATATTACAGACAGACACACACACACACACTCACACACACACACACACACACACACACACACACACACACACACACCTAAATTATAAAGAAAAATACTTAGCCTGTCTAAATTCTGGATAAAATACACATAGGCTTATAAAAAATATATAGTATTTAAAATACGTTACTAAAACTTCCTTCCATGATTTCCTTGAAGATAGGTAAAGGCTGCCAACCTTGCCAGATAGAATTTTGTAGATAACTCTGTCATTTGTAAATATTAATGTAACCCACAGGCTTGTTCTCTTAAATGTGAAAAGACTGCATTGGATATTGAACTGCAAAAATGTAACAACAGTGCACTCTGCTGTAACAAAGCTGATAAGTCTATTCTTTGATGTCAAAATTTGGAGCCGAGATGTCTAGAGGGAGGCATCCTGCCTATTGTTTTGAGGCCAGAGTTAATGTCTAGAATTTGCATGTATAATTTCTTTTATTACCCTGGCTTCCTGACCAGCTGCAAGATCAAAGGCTATTAACCTCTGAGAATGTTTTAGCCTGGGAACCAGAAAGAAATGATGTAATCTGAAATTAATCAGTGGTACTGTGTTATCAATTTAAGGACAGAAAGAATGAGAGCGTGAGAGCATTTGTCTTGAGAACATCCAACATCACCAGCACTGCCTGTATCTATATGTAAGTAGGATCTTAGACTTTAGTGTTTCTCTTTGAAATAGCTAGGAATTAGGAAGATTAAACTAAGCATTTTTCTGTGATGTCAGAACTTTTCTATGGTATTATTTTAAACATTTCTCTGTGATCTCTGAACTCTTGACTAGCACTGTGTAGTAAGAAATATTGTCTTGTGTTTTTATTTATTATTAAATATGTTTAAACCTTTCAATTGTGGCTGTTTTGTGTAGAGATAATTTAAGCTCTAAGAGTACATTGCATATATATAGTGATACTGTACAATGTCACTCCAAATGTGCTTTGCTGTTCAGTCACACTTACCATTTGGATAATAATATTGCACAGTAATAATTGGACACCCTATAATAAGGGCCTTTGAGTAGCTGATAAATATTAGTGGGTGGTGGCAAGTGATTTCTACCATTTAGTCTGGGTAAAAGGGGCACAGCTGGAGAACCTGTGCCAGCCTTCCCCAGGAGTGTCTGTATGGTTGTATAAACTCTTATCTCAATGTTTGTGTGCTACTTGGGCAAGGACATGAAGCACTGGTTGGACATAGAGGGTGCTGGAGGTTTTAGTTTGCCCAATAGGCTGAGATCTGGACCCTATAGCTGTGCCAGTGGGGAGTCTTACTGGGGACCTGGAGAGAAAGGGAGAAACCAGCCCCAGACTGACTGTGATCTCTGTGTGCTCTTAAGAGAAATTGTACTTTACTGTGTGTGTGTTTATTATCCTTTACCTATATAGACACCCCTCACTGGTGTTAGTGGTGAGGATTGAGGGTTCTTGATTGCTGGGCCAGTGCACGGGCATCACACTTGCATCTACAGAAGCAATCGATACTGTCTTCTTTCATTTTCATTCAGGTTGCCTCAGTCATCTGAGGCAGCCCGAGCTAATAGAAATGGCTCCTTGCTGCTTCAAATGGCAGCCTGATAACTCCTATTTCTAAGCAACTTTTAGGTGTTCTAATTAGTTGCCTTACTATCGTGTAAAATGTACATAAGGCCAGACTGTTTTAAAAGCAGCATGGCAACCAGAGTAAAATGATTTCTTTTTTTTTGTCTTTAATGCAAAATGGAAGATCTCAGAATTCCTTGCATGTTCAGTGTATGTGTAAAAAAAGTACTTAAAAATTATGCAATTTTTTAAAAGTAAATTCATAATTTATTTTGTTTTCTTCCTCCACTGAGATGAGGGAGGGCTGCAGCCCAGCAGCCAGTTCCTCAAGCTACCCTTGCACTGTAGTACTGGATGTCACAGTTCTTCAGGAATTAGCATTGCTGTCTTATAATGCTCTTTTCTGAAGTTCAGGTCTTGGTTCTTGTGTCTTTTGTGTGGAATTTGCATGGTCACCCTCTCTCTGCATATGGGTATTCACCACGTGTTCTGGTTTCCGCCATCATATTGAGACATGCCATATCTGAAATGGTGATTCTCAAAAGTTTTCACAAATGTGTACATCACAAATGAGTAAGTGAAATAATGTGCCTACTTCATTCACACAAAGGTGCATGTCTGCTATAGGCCCATGTCTTAACCATGGATGATTTTTCAAAGTAATGCCATGGAGCTTGATTTTTAACTTTCTTCTTACGGTTTCATAGATTAGTATTAGACTAACTGCCTTTATGGGCCATTTTAAGCCTAGCCAATTATCCCATGTAAGGATCAAATCTTGCGACTTTAAGGTAAATACCTTAGCCAGTGTACCAACCATTTGCTGTAGCCATTTTTCCTGCTATGTTGCAGGTTTTTGAAAGCAATAGAGTCTATATAATGATCTCAGAATTTTGATTGCAAAAATGAGTGTTAAATCCATTTGTTTATGTTAAGCAACAAAACAAGGACATAATGCCCAGCCTCCATAGCTACGTAACAGAAACAAATACACTTAAATGTCTATTAGCTTATGTGACTATGGCTTTTCCCGACAAAAAAAGGAAAACTTATGAGCTAATCACCTTCACCATAGGTTCATAGGTTCATAGGTTCATACTAGGCTATCTGCCCGGGGGCATTTACAAGCCTAGCCCATAGTTTTGTGGCTTACGCCACCCCTTTAGTATGGGGAACTATACCCATTATTTTGCTGTGCCTCTGTTGAGCAGTGACACTGAGGTAATCCCTGGGGTATATCTGCGATCTCCCATCCATTGGTCAAGATTTCTCTTGAACAAGGCCAGCGAGGTGCTCTGCCTCACATATACCGGGATTTTATTCCACAGCATAGGGAGTCTTTGGGTGTATAACCATGATAACTCCATACCTCTCAACGGTCCAGATTTTTGCCTCATATTTCTGATCTGTTCCTCATAAATTTGTGGTTTTCTGTGAAATCATTGAGTAGCAAAGTCACTAAATAATGAAAAATGTAAATTTCAGGATTCATATCCTTCAGAAAATGCATGCCAATGCAAAACCTATTATATTAGCATTTTTCTTAGTTTATAAGATCACTATATAAAATCTGTCCTTATTTTTGGTATCTCTGTCCCCCCGTTATTTTTGCTTTTGTCCAGACTTCTTGTGCTAAGACGTTGAGAGTTTGGTTAACCCCATTACCTTGAATCAAGGTAATTACAAATTCACATAGTTTTTGTTGTTGAACACTTACAGCCTCATCAAAGTATTTTATCTTTATTGGTCATTTGCTGACATAGGGTTAGTGTATTGTTATCCAACAGTGAATCAATGCAGTAGTACCTATGAACATAAGCCTGTAACATAAAATATATGAAATATTTGACCATAAGCCTGTAATATAAAAGATATAAAATATATTTAACACTAACTATGCATCTTTACTCTTTTTTTTTCAGATTATTGAAGAAGTTGACTCATATCATCAAAGCAAAAGGATGGCTACTTCTTCTTTTTTGATTAAACATCTAAATGCCAAAAAACTATAAATGTACCTGTTATTTCAAGGCATGTACACAAAGCTATGTAATTAGTGATTAAACTAAGATAGCAATAAACTACTCTTAAATGCACAACAGGTCTCAGTGTTTTATTATATGCAAGCAGTCAGCAGTGTACTGCAGTTATAGGTCTCTGCACCTAACTAGTGTGCTCTGGACGTGCAGCTGGAAGGAAAGTCGAAGTGATTGCACTTCCAAGGATGTGTCTCTTATGTGAAGACTTATTTGGGGACTTAACACATAACAGACACATTGTATCACACAAAATTGAAAGCAAAGGTTTGAAGATTTTATTATGAAGGTCTGATAGTTTAATGAATAAGCAGGAATCCTTTGATTTTTCTATATTTGATTAGTGAGTAAGTGAACGTATCCTTCTAAGAACCTTCTCAGCCATGGCTCAAGCCATAAATACAACATATATACAGTCAGCATAGTGAGGCAATAATGCAGGGAAAACATACAAAACTCTGTATAGAGAATGACCAGATTAGAGGTTAGAATTATAGCCTATAGGTTAGGATTAAACCCCATTCCTTAGAGCTGAGACTCTGACATCTGACCATAAAATAAAGAGATCACTACCTTCTCTCTCTCTCTCACCCTTCAATTCCTTTAATATTGCAAGTGTATTTTGACATTCTCAAGACTGATAGCATCAGAAATGTGTAATAACTCATTATGCCTAAAACTGTATTGGAATTCTGTAACATTATATGATATTTGCTCTTGTAGGTTGGCTGGTTAGTCCTACTAGACTGGTAGTCTCTTTTCAGGGGAGACCCAAGGTGGTACTTTTTTATACTAACCAGGGGAAATTTGAACTGCTTCACTGGTTGACAGAAATAAAGCCCTGGATATGGCCCAGTTTACTGGGGTTTTATTAGTGGCTCAGGTGACAGATGGAGTGGCAGGATGAGATGGTCATTGCTATCTGAGGGGGGTTAGTCCTGTGGTCCTTTCTGATGGTGATCTGAGGTGGAGATTGGGGATGTCATTATCATTGGGGGTGCTCATAAAGGGGTAAATAGAGTGGAGGCATTGTGGGGACCTATGGAGACAAGGCAAAACATTGCACATTTCCATTGCACATCCACCACTTACTTCAACACAAGAACCACAGGGTGGGGGAGGGAAGGAAGGAAGAAATAATTACATCATAAGAACCCCTGGTTAGATGATAGAAAGTGACTTCTCCAAACTCTCTCAATACCCGCATGATCCTTGCTAGCCCCAGCTCTAATTTTGGCATTGAACTGGGTTGAATAGGAATGCCAGTAGACCCAGCGGAGGTGTGGGGCTCTGGGATGGCTGTCAGAATTACAGTAAAGGGAAGACAAAAAGATCTCAAAAACTAGGGGAGGACTTGCAAACTGGCTACAAACTGGTCAGTAACATAACTTCAGCTCTTCCAGTATGAAAAATAGAGAAAAAGGAGTGCCACTCAAAATATTTTTTGGTAAAAATTCAGTAACTGGCAAGTAAATAAATTGCCTTAATGCCAGCAAAGAAGAAAATTGGGAAATATAAAAAAATGAGGAAAAGAAAACATCAACAAGAAAAGATGAAGAGAAAACACTGTCTGGTAAGTATTCTACAGCTTTTTTTCAACAAAAAGCAGTTCAAGCTCCAGCTTTGGTTCAAGAGATAGCATCCAGTAATTTGGAGCAAAGAAATAAATCAAATGTATTCAGAGGTGATTAAAATAAGTGAAACATTGAAGGAATATATCAATTCAAACAACAAATGGCTGGAAAAATAGAAAACACTTTAACAAGCCATTCAGATGAACTGATAAAACTGCAAAAAATCAGAGGCTGGCATGAAGAAAAAGCTGGCTGGATATGAGGTTTCTATTTGGAAGACTGAGCACTCAGATAAAATCTGAGATTTTCTGCTGTACCAGAGAAACTGGAAGAAACAGGCTGTATTCATTTTATGAAAGCAACTGGACTGGTATTATGCACCAGAATTTGTTCATTGAAAGAGCACATTGATTGTACACTCCAAACCTGGCCACGACAAAGCAGTCAAGACATATATCAGTAAGGTTGTGACCATACCAACAGAAAGAGTTGATCCTGATAAAACTGTGGCAGAAGATCAAAGATTTAAAATTGTAAAAAACAGGAGACAGCAGATTGCTTGTAAAAAAAGCTTATTCACTGTACACCAGGTAGAAGAGTATTAAATTTATCCCAGGCATCGCAGAATGCCAAGAGGCAGGTGTGAGACTCAAGCTGCTGTATCCAGCTGTCTTCAAAGTGTTTTTTCTCTAGAGAACAGGCAAAAGGAGACATTAAAATGTTTATCCAACAAAAAACTGAGTCAGCAAGCAGAAGGGAGCTCTGCGTCTCAATTTTTCTCAGAATGAGATTCACAGAGAGACTTTTCCAGTGGAATCATTTCCAACTTTCCAAAGCAAAATGCCTGAGAGATGGAAGAAAGCACAGTGGTTGGCTAGAAGAATCAGCAGTACTTTGGACTTGAACCAGAGTCTGGTGTTGGAGATGGACATAAATATGAAGAAGACCAGCAACTCTGAAATTAGTAAATAAATGAAAGAGTACAAAACATCTTACCACATTTGTGAAATATGGTTTGTTTTCCAAGAAAAAGTGGCTGAAAAACACTGGACTTGTGTTGACTTTGTTAAAGTTGCAGGTGGACTGTAAAGCATATACCCCACTTTATATCATTAATGTTTAGAAGGGCACTAAAAGGGGAAAAAATAACTGTAAGTAAAACAGTTTTGTTCTCATTAGTATTTGTATAAAACAATTCATGATATAAACTACATTTTGTATACAGTAAAACAGTTTTGTGCAGTGTGTAGTTGGGTATTTTAAATGTGAAAGAGACTTTTTAGTGACTATTGTATATATTAAAGATATTAAAGTAAACAAGTACTTTTTAGTTGTAAGAAATATGGGTTTTACAGTATAACAAGAGAAAAAGGTTAAAGAAAAACAAGTTTAATGTTCACATGCTGTGATCTTGGGATGTTGGGATGGGGTATAAACAGGGTTTTTGTAAGCACATAGGCCTTACAAATACAACAAAATAATGCAGGCTGTGACACCCCTTCACTGGCCCAGTAATCAGGGAGCCTCAATCCTCACCACTGGCAACAGTGAGGGATGTACACAATGGGAGGATGACAGGTACACACAGAGTAAAGTACAATTTCCCTTAAGAGCACACAGAGACCACAGCAAGTATGGGGCTGGTTTCTCCCTCTTTCTCCAGATCCCCAGTAAGACTCCCCACTGGCACAGCTATAGGTTTGAGATCTCAGCTGAGTGGTCAAGCCAAAACCTCCAGCACCATCTCTGTCAAACCAGTGCTTCATGTCCCTGCTCCAGTAGCTGAGACACGCACACAGATTTGATTTATATACAAACACACACACCTGGGGGAAGGCTGGCACAGGTTTACCAGCTGTGCCCCATTTTGCCCAGATTATAAGATAGTTATCACTACCACCAACCACTCTTTATCAGCTACTATAAAGCCCTTACAAAGAGTGTCCAATCCTACTGTGTAATGTTACTATTAATCCAAATGATGGTCTGACCAGGACTTGCAAGGCTATTTAGGAGTGGCCTGTACAGTGTCAATTAATACATATGCAAGTACTCTAAGAGATTAAACATGTCTCACAAATATCAGCCACAAAGATAGGTTTAAATATATTTAATAATAAATAATAAAAGAACAAGACAATACTCAGAAAACAAACACAGTTACTTCAGAGTTCAGAATCACAGAAACTATTTTAAAACAACATTGCAGGACAGTCTCAGATAAATACAGAAAACATCTAAACTAATCTTAAAATATTCCTATCTATATCTAAAGGGATACTATGCCCTAGTTACTTACTATTAGCAAGTGCAGATGTTGATAATGAGTGGATGTTTCCAGGTCAAAGAAAAAATACAAAATGTCCAGTCTCTCTGAGAGAGTTCTTAAATTAATATCAAACATTACTGCTGGGTTAGCTTGGATGACATCACTTTTGTCACCTGACTTCAGTTCCCAGGCCAACACAGAAGCTGCCAGAATTTAACATTTCTGTGTAAAAAATACATATCTCTCAGATGTTTGCTCAGAACTGGAAGTTGTAAAACAATATAACACTTTTACATTTTAGACCTAGTAATTACTTCTCTCAAGACAATAGAAAAACCTCTAGCTCTAGACATTGTGTCTGCTTCACTGAAACTGAGAGATAACACAATCATAAAACAATTTCAACTTATTTTCTCGAAGTTTTGTAAGTTAATCTTCTATCTTTCAGTAGGGTATACTGTGGTTACATTCTTGAAGCTCATTACATAACATACAGTTCTGGGTAAATCATATCAATATTCATAAATGACACAGAATTATTTACAAAATTCCAGATAGCTGGGCTGGCAGTGTCACACAGGCCATGACAATGTTAAGCTTCTTAAAAGTGCAAAGATATTAGCTTGTTTGTTTGCCACTGGTGTTGAGATGTCTGCAGCTGGGGGCAGCTGTACATTCTTTTCTGAGTGAAATTTACAAAGACACATTTCTATGTAAATTTCCATGGAGACAAGCTGTCTGCAGGTGAAGCAGTTAATCTTGAGAATTCTGAGTATTCTTTGCTGAAGGAAATGCAACATTTAAGTTTGAAAATATGCATGTAATGCAAAAACTGCAAATATACATTAAAACTGTCATGTATAATAGATGGGAACAATAGACAATAGCTTCATGATGGTTATGCTATCCATATTATCCTGGAATGTGAATGGCCTTATAGCTATAGATAGAAAGGAAAGAGCATTGATTTGTATTAAGAAATGCAGAACACAAATAGTAATGCTGCAGGAGACACACTTGGAAACAAATGAGCATGTGAATTTGACAAAGACTGGGTTTCAGAATGGATATTCAGCAGAATATCAGGGACAGAGGAAAATGGGAGTAATTATACTAATTGCTAAAGGGGTTCCAGTAGTGACAGACAAGGGAAAAAAAGAAACAAATTGTAGATCTGTGGTAGTAAGTAGCTGTTGACAAAGGAGGAGGATCACAATGTCATATATTTATATTCAACTAAAAACTTCTATTATGGAGCTTAAGAAAAGTTTGGGATAAGTGATTTGCTTTCAGCAGGGAATCTTATTTATAGGTGGGGACTGGAATTTGATTTGTAATTGTGATGATGTATTGGGGGATGTAGAATGGACAATATAACAAAAAGAGGGTAGACATCTAAAGAACTTTATGAAAATATTTCCTATAGAAGATAAGAATTCAGAAGTAGGAACAGAATTTAAATATTATTCCCCAGGTACAATAACTAGGCTAGACTAGATAAAATTTATATTTCACAGGAACATGTTTATTTAATTGAAAGCATCAACACACATCCAATAACTTTTTCTGATCAGGGACCAATAAAAACTAAGATAAAAATGCAGGTAATAAAGTAAAAATAAGACACTGTCACTTTCTGTTAAAAAGGGAGGAATTTAAGGAATTGGTACTGAAAATTGACAGTTATTAGGGAAGATAGAAGTTATAGCTAGTGACTGGACTAAAATAAAATAAAAATGGAGTTTAAAAATGGGATCAAAATAAAAGACAAAGGGGAGAATTCAATAAATCCTGCACTTTTTATTTGGTGTACATATTGTGGCATGATGCATACACCGGTGCAAACAATTTGAGATTCAGTAAGCCTTGCTTAGCAGCATGTAAACATGCATGAACAGGGAAAGATCTGTGTTACACAAATTCCTGCCTAAGCAGATGAATTTCATGCAAATTGGGCAGGGAAAGAGATCCAACAGCTAGAAACTCATCCTGTGTCCATGTTGATAGTGTAAGCGGACATTTTCCATGTACAAGACTCTTCACAGACAGCAGGGGATGAAAATGTTCAGAAATATGTAAATAACTCCCCTGAAAAGGATATATCAGAAGGAAAATTAGGGAGAAATATATTGTAGATGTAAAAAATGCAAAGGGAAATGTATAATCAATAATATATATTTTTAATAATCTATGCTTGTTTGCACTATGCTTCACAATGCACAAACATGGTTAATGAAAAAAAAAGCAATTTTACAAAAACTTAATAAATGTATTTCACAGAAATGTACTGCAGGACCTTGCATCGGGGTCTGTATAATGGGGCATTTGTGGTATTACCCAGCACACACAGGTATGATCCGGGTAGCATCCAGGTTGTCAGCATGAATATGTATGTAAATGAGGTAAATTTGTTAAATAGCTAAAATGAGCAATCGTGTCCACAGATCCCTTTCATGTAGGCTCCTACACAGTGTTGACATTCCCAGTGAATGTAGATTAATTTATTATTTTTATTTATTTATTTATTTAAATTTGTTGACCAGGAGTGTCCGACTGGACGTGGGTCCATTTTCAGCGGAGGCCTGGGGAGAAAAGCTCCACAGTAAAATAAACAGACAGTAGTTACACTGGATTACATAGCGATTAACAATTTAACATAGAAATTACTTACAACATATTTACAGATGAAGAACATAGTACATCAGTAGACAACTAAAATCTTTATCTGTGAAGTACATAACAGGCATTAACAAATGTAACAATGAGAAGTTCCTGCTGTATAATAAGTACTAGGCTTATGAGCATCTGAGCTTGCTATCATCAAGGTAGTTAGTGGAGGTGAAAGAAAGGTAGTAGTGGGATGGGGTGGATGATATTAGAGTGGGAGTTGCAAGGGCATAGCCAGCATGTTTTAGGTGCGTTTTTAATAAAGTTTTGAAGTTGGTGCATGATGGTATGGAGGTAATTGTGGGTGGGAGTGAGTTCCATAATTTGGCTATGGCGCAAGAGAATAGTGCTTCACCAGCACAGTTATTGGCTTTAGTGATCTGCAAGTGATTTTTGTTGCTGGATCTTAGTGGTCTGGTGGTGCAATAGGGTTAGAGTAGATTCTGGAGGGATGGGACATTTAGTGGATGGTTTACTAGTTTGTGGGTGAGTGAGAGTTGATACCACTGAAGGAGGTGAGGGAGTTCAAGCCAGCCCAGTTCAGCAAGTGAGAGACAGTGGTGACTATGGTAGGATGCCCCTGTGGCAAATTTGGCGATTTTGTTGTAGCAGGTCTCTAGCTTGTTTAGATCACATTGCCTTAGGTTGGTATATACTGGAGAGGCATAAAGTAGGGTGGAGATAAGGTGGGAATTTGCTATTGAAATCTTTACTGCTTTGGTGAGAAATTGTTTATTTCTGTATAATGCTCCTAGTTTTTTGTGGACTTTTTTATGGTCATGGATATGTGAATGTCAAATTTTAGTTTATTGTCTATTTCCACTCCTAGCAATTTGGTGTGTTCAGTTGGGTATATAGTGGTGTTGTCTTTTGCTGTGATGTTAAAGTGAGAGTTGTTTTGAGTATGTTTGGTGGGTTGGAAGATGAGTAGTTTAGTTTTGTTTGGGTTGAGTATTAATTGGGCATCGGATAACCATGTTTCAACAGAGGAAAAGGCTTCCTGTGTGACTTTTGCAGTTTGGGTAGGGACTGAGCTGAGCAGATGATGGTAGAGTCATCTGCGTATTGGATGAGTGTGCTATGTTTGGTGGCAGAGGCTAGATTATTGGTGTAAACAGAGAAAAGTAGGGGTCCAAGGATGGATCCTTGGGGAACCCCTATGGAGACAGGTAGTTGGGGAGATATGTCATTCTGCCATACAACGGATTGTTGGCGGTCAGACAGGTAACTCTGAAACCAGTTGGTGACTGATTGTGAGAAGGATAGGTTATTGAGGACAGAGATAAGTTGTTTGTGTGGGACCATGTCAAATGCTTTAGATAGGTCTAGGAAAGTAGCAGAGGAGAGATAGCCATTGTTTTTATGCTGAAGGATAGTGTTAGTAAAGGAGAGTAAGGCAGTGGTGGTGCTATGGTTTGGTCGGAAACCATGCTGAGTACTGGAAAGGAGGTTGTAAGTAAGGAGGTAGTGTGAGACCTGAGAGTGTATGCATCTCTCTAGTATTTTGGAGAGTGGAGAGAGAATAGCTATGGGGCGGTAATTGGTTAGTTCTGCAGAGGGTCCACCTTTGTGGAGGGAATTATATGTGAGACTTTCCACAATGTGGGAACGTAACTTTCTGACAGAGATCGGTTAATCAAGATGGATACTGGGTAGGCCAGAGCATCAGCTGCGATTTGTAGGTATTCACTTGGGAGGTTGTCTGCTGCTAATTTGGTGGGTTTAAGTTTAGTTAAGAGTTTTTTTATGTTGGAGGTAGGTACAGGAGAAAAAGAGAAGGCAGTGGAGATTACTAGTTGAAGGTGTGGGTTGGAGGGGAGGGGGGTTGTGTTGTTTAGCTTGTGATAGTATGGTTTGGGTGAAGTGTGTGTTGAATGAGGTAGCAATATTTTCTGAGGAGTGAGTAGATAACAGTAGGGTGTTATGTTATGTTTAGTTTCAGCAGATTTTTATGCTAGCTGCATGTGACAGTGTGCCACTCCATGTAGCTAAGCATGTTTTTGCGACCAACTCCTCCTAGGAAGCTATCAAGTAAAACCAGAAATATTCAAATAGGAATCTTTATTTTGTTGGGTAAACCATGCACTACATCATGCAAATAAATATTGCCTTTAAATCATTTTAATTATATTTTAAGCAGCTGGCATGCATCCAAATTAACCAATTCCACATAGTGAACCTGCACCACAACTGTATAAAGTATGCATGCACCTAACATTCTTGTTTTCCCTCAATACTCTGAACCACTGCAGTACAAACTTGGGAATGTTAAACTGAATAATGCTAGGGGCTGCTGCAGCTATTCTAAATCTGTATGTCTTAAAGGCTAAAGTCAATGTTGCTGATGCTGTTGACCATGGGCCTAGGCTGAGGAGGAGAAGAGTGTTCAGGCCCAAGGTAAACTACCAGGAGCTACATCAACTGAAGATTGTGGAGTGCTACAGGGTGGACATGGAGATGCTACAACAACTCACTGACCTCTGCTGCCCTCAACACAGAGCCAGGGCTAACAGAGGGGATCCCATCCCAGTGGAAACTAAGGTATGTGTAGCCCTTAAGATACTAGCTACAGGTTCTTTTCAAAGACCAACTGGGGACATGATGGGGTTTTCACAGGCATCTGCATCCAGGATATCTCATCAATTCCTGGATGCTATGCTTCAACACACCAGTGAGCACATATTTTTTCCCCTTGACCCTGAGGTGAGGGCCTGCAATATGTAACACTTGTACCATGTAGCACATCACCCTGAAATACTGGGTGCCATATATTGCACTCATGAACACATCAAGGATCCACCTGGTGATCTCTGTAGAATCTATGTTAACCGCAAAGGGATACCACTCCACCAACTGCCAAGTCATGTGCAATGCCCAGGGAATTATCATGAAAGTGCGTGCTGGCAGCTCTGGCAATTTCAGGACTCCCATATCTGGCATGCATCACAGCTGTACCAGATGTTTGCTAGGGGAGACAGCCCACATGGCCATTTACTGGGGGATGCTGCTTACTCCCTGGAATCGTGGATGATGACACCCATCAGAAATGCACGCACATGCACCGAAAAATGCCATAATGAAGCACACGCACAAACTAGAAACATCATAGCGCATGTGTTTGGGCTTCTAAAGTCACAGTTCTGGTGCCTGGATATATCTGGTATAGCCCTGCAATACTCTCCAGCCACACATGTACATATGTTCATAATATGTGCTATGCTACACAATATGATCCTGTAGAAACAGCTGCAGCAGGATCAGCAAAAAAAAAGGGATACACAGCCCCCCACCAGTGCCTAGATCAGCACAGCCTCACTCACAGGAGGACTCTGAGGAGGAACCCCTTGCTGATGTTCCTGTAGGCAGATGTAGGCATGCACAGTACACCCTAGCTTTGGCTAAGAGACAAAGTATAACACATTCACTGAAAACCTAGGGATCTACAGACTGACACTTTCCTCCTACTCACATACATATATTAAACTTGATGCCAGGCAACCCACACAACATGTAGCTATCCATCTATTGACTGTGTACTGCTTGCATCAGATAGTGTCAGCCCTGCCCTACAGGTCTGTCAATTGCTGCATTCGCAAGATAAATCTCTAACTTACACAATACTTGTAAAGATTACTGTGATATGGTATCGTATGTATGTCTATGCTACATTTATGCAAGTAAATATAGTGGGCTAGTTCAACAAAAGTTAACATCTACATGGCACTAGAGATACCCAGTCCACTATCATGTGTCCTTAATATTCTCTAGGCCTCATGCATGGAATATTCACTACATCAGTCAAGGAAGATGTTACACAGTGGGATTACATAATATTTGCACTACTGTGTATCCCAGCAGAACATGCAGTGTTGTTCCCCCACCCCCAACACAGCAGTGTTCCCATATAAGTGCTTTAACAGTAACTCATCAATAGTATATCAGCAGTCCAGGCAATCTCAGGGCAGTTATGTAGAAATGAAAAATATATTGAATGTCTCACTTAAACACAGGAATAACAATGTACATATTTATGCTGTTGATTGTGTGATGAATGACTATTATCTGCCTGGCAGCTTGTGTGGCTCAGTGGACTACAAAAGTTAGTATGGGTGGTGGTGTTGATGGTTCTACTCTGAAAGTATCTTCATCTTTTGGATGTAAGGTATTATTATATTGTTTTTTTACAGACTGTCAGTCTGGATATGGTGTAACATCATTAACCTCTGTCACATATTAATTACATCAGACAGCTGAAGAATGACGTGGGCAATTTGAGTGAAGTGCAGTATGGTGGAAACAGGGGCAGATGTCATTGTCTGTAACACACACAATTCTGGACTTGGCCACAGGTAGGTGTGGGCTTGAGTCAGTTTGTAAGTACTGACAATCCCACTGAGCATGCTCTTACACTTAGTTAAACAGAGCGCAATAGTTAAACAGAGTGCAATTCTGTTGCTCCTTGCTCATAGGTTCATAGGCTGATACTAGACTATTGGCCTGGAAGCCCTTATAAGCCTAGCCAAGAATTTTGTCCATGTTTCCACAAAGTCAGCACCTGTTTCCGCTGTCCAGCAGGGACAAAGGTGGGATCCCAGGGGTGTATTTTCTGTTTCCCATCCAGTCATCCATGACCTGTTATGTATACATATGTCTATACATACATACATACATACATATATGTTTACATATCTGTCACTATCTCTCTGTCCCATAGATAGTATATCTTTCTCTGTGTATGTACAGATTGAAATATATATATATATATATATATATATATATATATATATATATATATATATATATATATATATATATATCATAACACACAGCTACATTTATATATACATCCCTGTTATATACATAAATATGTGTGTGGGTGTCTGTATTGTCCTACATACCCTGCGAATGGTGAGTAAAGCTGCACTATCATACATCTATAATGTTCTCAAAGGATCCAAATTAAGGGCTCAACAGTACATAATGCACTTACCTACAGACCCCTGTGCCTGCTAGATGTCACCACACATACACCAACAGTGAGCAGGTGGTGTAATATATAATGTCTTCACCAAATGTAAACAGTAACATATGTCCAAACTGGTAACTGTAGCCACATAGCTAGGATAAATAACAGTTATCTGAATGCTAGACTACTAGATGCAGATAACAGTATGATGCAATATCACTCTGCAGGCCACAGACACTGTTCAATAAAAGCCTAGTTTGTGTAATCCAAAAGGAATTTCCCTGCAGTCACTTATAAAGCAGCTATCAGCCATGGCACGTGTGATAAGTACTGTGATTTATAGTGTGCAATACTAGATAGGTAGGGGTTCTGATCTCACTACAGGCCACTCGGCAGGATGTATGTATGTACCCTCCTACAAAACAACTGGGAATCTTTCACTGACTATTAAACTGCAATTGTTCTGCACTTTTTGGCCCTGTAATTCGCTGCTGGCTTCCAAAATGTCCTCTCTTACAAGGCCAGATGATGTCATCTACCTTAAGACTACCAGCTGCTATTGTTATAGCCAACTTAAGGCATGGCACGTGTGGTAAGTGCTGCAATCTATAGTGTGTAAGACTAGAAAGGTAAGGGTTCCAATCTCAATCTAGGCCACATTTTTTGTGTGTGTGTGTGTGTGTGTGTGTGTGTGTGTGTGTGTGTGTGTGTGTGTGTGTGAGTGTGTGATCTCTGTACAACATAAATATGATCACCTCAGTAATTTAAAAATAGGTAGGGTTTTGTAGTATTTTGGTTGTAGCAGGTCATGTGGGCCTCCAAATGCCTGACCACAACTAGGCCTGCTGATGTCTTTAGGCATTAGATGTCCTAAATAGATAGTAATAGCAGACTTGAAGTGTAGCGCGTGTGTGACATACTGTGTTCTGCAGTGTATACCGTTCGATAGGTAAGTATTCCAATCTAGTTACAGCCAACTTGCAGTGTGTGTGTGTGTGTGTGTGTGTGTGTGTGTGTGTGTGTGTGTGTGTGTGTGTATGCTGTGCTGTGTCCTGTAAACAGTAATTGGACATGGTGCTATCCTCAATGTATCCAGGTTTGTGTGTGTGGCTGTTAAGAGCATTTTACATCAACTTATGGAATCATAATATCTTTGAACTACAGCCCTACAGTCCTCACAATCCTAGCCAAGATTATACCCTTTTTACATGATCAGCACATGTTGCCCCTGTCCACCAGGGACACAGGCAGAAACCCTGTAGTGAAATGATGGTCACCCAGCCAGTCATACAGATGGCATCTGACGAGGTCCACTGAGGTGTTCTGTTTGCCCTTAGGCAGGATTCTGTTTCAAAGGTGTGTTAAAGGCTGCTTCACAGATCTCTCCCACCAGCATGTATTACTAATGTCACATAATAGGTTAATGTCCTTAGAGTGAGTAATCCATGTACCATGCCACCTACAGATATGCAGCATTTACAATCAAGCAGGGTCACACGTTGACCTGTATGTAAGGCAGAGATCACCTCTGAGTAGTCTATATGCCATAGACTACAATAACACCAATTTCAGATTATCCTCATTGAACAGATACTGAAGACATGAAGTTCCCATGTGAGGGACCATTGTGCTGTGTGCAGTTGCCAGTAGTTCTTGGAAAAGTACATTACCAAATGGCCATTGCACTCAAATATTGGCATGCTGATGGAAGAGTACATGGAGGTTATGAGTATGTCAATTTTGGGTCACTGCCCCCTCAGTTATGACATATTATTCTCTTCTTACCTCTGGAGAGACATAGTGATCTCAGGTACATTAGGTGTAAACCTGTGTGGCCAGGCCTGTGTGTCCATGTCTTTCACCTAGGTCTATATTAGAACATTGAATATTTAACAGTTCGAATCACTAAAGGTCGACCTTTAGTGATCGGACAGCTAATGTTAAGAAAAAAAATAAAAACAATAAAAAATAAATAAATGGTGTAGCCCCCCTGCACCCCCCATCCCCCACTACTAAATACTTAAATATTCCAACTTTGAGACCGTACTACATTGAAGTAAATGGAAATCTCTCCTTACAGAGATTTCCATTTACTTGTTCAATGTTCTGCAGTTTTGCTATTCTTGTGTCGACAATGTCAGATTCGACATTGTCGGCTTTCGAGAATTTAATATAGACCCTATCACCCCTTATTATGTACATCACATGTTGCTATTGATGTGTTTCTTACCAGGAACATAGGTGTTACTGATGGAAATGATACTACATATATATTTGCATGGAGTTTACAGCCATTACTATGTCAACAGGCATTTGTTCATCAATACCCTCTTGTAGGATATTGACATAACTCACAGAGTCTATGACCTCTGGCAGTTCGCAGGCATCAGACAATGTTGCCAGCCACACACATTCAGTATTCACTGGTGTCATGGTTAAATGGATTCCAAGCAGTAGAGGACACAGAACTGAGCCCTGAACACTGCCTTGTACACATCAGCTATTGGTGGCAGATTTCCCTATTCTGAGTATGTGTACCATCACTGAGCCACATAGTGACCCCCAAGATGATATTACCATGGATGCCTAAGTGACTGCTTTTGTCAATGAGGTCACTCCAAGGCAAGTACAAATATGACTCAGTCATTGTCCATGCTGGTGTGAATGACCTGAGACGTACCTCCCTGGACTACATGAAAAGAGACATAGAGGAGCTCTCTGAGCATGTGGCCCAGGCCGGTATGACCCTGACCTTGAGTAGCATCTTACCCTCACCAAGAATGATGCCACAGTATGAAGACAAGATGATCAATTTCAACAATTGGCTTAATTATTGGTGTCATTCAAAGGGGATCCAATGCCTGTCATCCTGGGATGACATGCTCGATAAGCCACGATGCTTCACTAGGGACGGCCTGCACCTGTCACCCCTGGGCTTTCGGATATTGGCAAAGGCTCTTGCTACCCCCATACTGCCTTTTTTAGGCAAGGCTCAAAAGACAAACCCACCTCCATAGGTATCACAAGGGATAAGAAACTAAGAGTAATGCTACTCAACGCCAGAAGTCTAAACCTCAAGATGCACGCACTCGAAGCATGGAGAAAATCGATATCTGTGCAGTAACAGAAACCTGGTTCAAGGCTCACGAGAGCACCCCAGCACTACCAGGTTATACCTCATACCATGCTTTTCGGCCCCAAAACCTGGACCGACCCACAAAAGGAGGGGGAGTATCAATATTCGTCAAAGATACCCACACCTCCAGGTTGGTGGCACAGCACGAAGCATCAGAGACTATCCATGTGCAACTAACAGTGGGTAAAACTGCCTTCCAGTTTATAGCCTGCTACAGACCACCCTCCCTAACCCAGGAACCCCACTCGGCCTTCATGAGAACACTGGAAAATATGAAGGTCTCTCCAAACACCATTATATTGGGCGACTTCAACTACCCAAACATAGACTGGGAGCATTACTCTAGCTCCAACACCCTAGCCCAAAGGTTCCTAGAATTTATAAACTCAAATGCTATGGAACAACTTGTTACCACTCCCACAAGAAGGGAAAACATACTGGACCTGATCATCACCAACATGGGGATTCTATGCTCCAGACCAGAAGGGTATTCCTCACTGGTAAGATCAGACCATAAACTAATCTCACTGGATGTTCACATCCCGACACCACCCCCTGCCCAGAAAACCACAGTGAAAAACTTCTCTAAAACAAATTTCACACTCCTCAAAACTGAGGTGGAATCCTTCAAAGCCCCCGGGCCTGTGGAAAATATGGCCCAGACCGCAGAATCCTTTATAAATGCATTCTATGAACACCTTCAGGAATGCATGGATCATGCGATCCCAAATAAAACCAAGACCCAATCCTCCAAAGGCAGACGTCCTGTCTGGTGGACCCCAGCCATAAACAAGCTATACAATAGAAGGAGGAAGCTACTAAATGATATAGCAAAATTCCAAAAAGGGAAGGCATCTCTGATCAGTATTAGCAAAAAACTACGGGCACTCATAAAATCGTCTAAGGCCAGCTTCGAGAGAAAAATTGCACAGAACACTAAGGATAATTACAAAGCTTTCTTTAGTTATGTTAGGAACCTGGGTGGTAATTCCCAGATATGCTCAGAATTAGTCCAAAATGACAAAAAATACACCGAACCCACAGACATTGCCAACATCCTAGCTGACAGGTTCAGCGCAAACTTCTCCCCCCCTCCCCACCAAAAGGGCAAATATCTATTTCAGCAGAGTGCTGCCCCCCTGACATCTCGGATGCTCAGGTAAGAGCCGCCCTCTCCAAAGCAAAAAACACAGCATCAATGGGACCAGACAGTGTCCCGGGCTGCGTCCTACATGAAATCCAAGAAGAGCTAAACCCAAACATAAAACTACTGTTCAATCTTAGCCTTACTACAGGATATGTACCCAAAGAGTGGCGTACAGCAACTGTGGTCCCTCTCCACAAAGGTGGTGCCTCAACGGATCCTGGAAACTATTGCCCCATAAGCCTGACTAGCTTGGTCTGCAAAGCTATGGAAAGGATAATCATGGACCTCATAAATAAAGATATTGGGGACCTACAGACACTGGATCCTACCCAGTTTGGCTTTGTTAAGGGCAGATCCTGCCTCTTAAACTTGGTTGATTTCTTTGAAACAGTCACCAAGGCCATTGACAAGGGGAAGCTGGTCCACACAGCCTACCTGGACCTCGCAAAAGCCTTCGATACAATACCCCACTTGGGCATTATAGATAAGCTCACCAGCTTAAATATAAACCCCTATGTCACTAGATGGGTTGCAAACTGGCTCAAGGACAGAACCCACATGGTTAGAATTGCTGGAGCCATGTCAGACTCCAAACCAGTTACAAGTGGCGTCCCACAAGGCTCAGTCCTGGGACCTCTCTTGTTCAGTATATATATTTCTCGGAAGTACAGGCCAACACGGAAGGAATGTGGCTGACCAAGTTCGCAGATGACTGCAAACTGGGCACGATAATCGACTCTCCAGCCGACACAAGCATCCTCCAAAAGGGCCTCATAGAAACAGACCACTGGTGCCAGAGCCATGGCCTCAAGCTAAACGCCAAAAAGTGTATAGTCATCCCCTTTGGCAAAAACAAAGTGCCCACAAATTACCACATAGGTGGTAATCCATTAAGTACAAAAAAGTAATTAGGGACCTGGGGACCCAAGTTGATAGCAATCTCTCATTTGACAACCACGTGGCCAAAGTGGTTAGAAAAACATTTTATATAGCCCACCTAATCATGAAGGGATTCACATCTAGATCAGGAGAGGTCATCGTGCCTCTTTACTCATCCCTCATCAGGCCCATAATTGAGTACAATGCCCCTTTTGGGATGTACCTTACCAGACACCTGCAGCAACTGGAAAGACCCCAAAAGTACCTCACCAAGAGGATCAAAGGGCTCAAACAGATGCCATATGCTGTCCAGTTAAAGAAACTCCAGCTCTACTCAGTGGCATACCGCCTGTTCAGAGGCAATCTGTGCCTGACGTAAAAAGCCATGTCTGACCCGGAATTAATGGACATGCTGCACCTCAGAAAATCCAAATCCTATTGAGCTACACACTCGAGAGACTTGAACCTCAGCACTGAAATAAATAGGACATGCTGGAGGGACAGATTCATAACCCAGAGGCTCCCTTCACTCTGGAATAAAATCCCAGTCCAGGTTAGGCAGAGTCCCTCATTGACTCTCTTCAAGAGGAATCTTGATGAGTGGATGGGAGATCGTAGGTTTACCCCGAGTATGACTTCTGTGTCACTGTTAGACAGAGGCACAGTATACTAACCTCAGAAAAGGGCATAGCAAAATTAATTTAAAATGGCTGGCGAAAGCCAAACACATTCTGGCTAGGCTTATAAATGCCCTAGGGCGGATAGCCTAGTATGAACCTATGAACCTGAGTGGGGGATAGAGTCACATGACTTGGCTAACTCCAGGGGGTTGTATGCTCTGATGTCCCCTCACCCAGGTCCTAGGAGACTGCCTCGGACATGTCCACCACGTGTAACAGCCATGATCTCCCTGTCAAAAATCCAAACTGTGTACAGACAACTGTTTGTAGATTACATACGATTTGTCCCACAGGCATACAGATATGGGTACTCAGGCAAATAGGTCTATAGTTTCGGTGGTTGCTGAATGCACCACCTCTGTGAAAGAGGATTACAGTTGCCATTGTCCAGTCAGCTGGGATGCAGCCTGTGGTTACAGTATGATTACAGAGAGTTCCGAATGGTGTTAGTAACCCTTGTTGGATTCCATGTAGGATCCAGCCTGGGATGTTAGCATGTCCAATAGATGCTATGTATCCCCCATAGAGAGGCCAGTTATGACATTCTCTGTAGATATGGAAGGCATAGGACAGGTTGTAGGAATGTCATGTGGCACATGTGGTGGGAACATGGGAGTGAAGTTGATGCAGAACCCCATGGGACAACAGGTTAGCTAGGTAGTATCATTAAGTACATGTTCACTGACAACCTGGGCCTGCCCTTTGTTGTTACACATGTAATTACACTGTGCATTGTGGGTCTGCTTTGTGGGGGAGGCTAATTTGGTCATACATTGTGTCTGATCAACGTCACAACAACAGTATGTGCTTG
Source organism: Protopterus annectens (assembly GCF_019279795.1). Classification (NCBI taxonomy): domain Eukaryota; kingdom Metazoa; phylum Chordata; order Ceratodontiformes; family Protopteridae; genus Protopterus; species Protopterus annectens. The sequence continues at coordinate 1,596,939,765 of NC_056729.1, forward strand.
TTGTAGCTGATGAAGTTGTGCCTCCATTTTAGGTGGGCACCCTCACCCCATCTGTCACACAGCAATGCCCACCTTTTATTGTACAACCTGCTAATGACAATTGTCCACCATGCAGATTTGCTGTGCCATAAGGAGCTTGTTTTCCCCCTGTCAGGTACAGCTGAGTATATGCAGTTGTACTGCTGCTTACATAAAGCATGGGTGTACAGCTATGCATAATTGCTTGTCCCATCTGAGGGGAGAGACACAGTCAAGCTATGTAAACCATCCCATAGGAGGTAATACATTGCTGTGTTGAAGTATATGTCTGTATTTTCTGCAAGGGGGGGTTAGGTCTGATACAAAACAACAAGCAGAAAACAGCAAAATAATCTTAAAAAAGACTAAAAAGTCACAAAAACAACATGGATTCCATGCTGAAAAATTTTATATAAAAATTCAGACTGTCTTAGTGCCTCGGCCACCACAGCCTTCAATGAGTACAAAAGTAATGGTGAAAAAACATTCCCTTTTATACACACAATCAATTAAATAGACTCCATCCCACATCCAATTAATAAGGTAATTAACCAGTTCATAGCTCTGTATAAAAGTGAACATGAGTTACATAAATAATACTTCAAAAATACAACAAATACATAAAATACAAACAATACGAAAATACAAATATATATATATATTTAAAGTAAACACCTCCAATTAACTTCTTTGTTAAGACCCATTGGTGATAATGTGTTATACTTTAATATGAAAATAGTTTCCTTATACAGCAACATATTCTTTAATAATCTATCATCCCCTTTCTTCACAAAAACTTGTTTTAATATAGTTACTTGCAATAAATTAGCATTACAACTATGCTTTTCCATAAAATGCAAAGCAACCGGGCTTTCCAATATTCCCCTTTTAATGTCACGAACATGCGCCCGCAGCCTTATTCAAAAATCTTTTTTGGTTTCTCCAATATAAAAAAGGTTGCAGGGGCATCTGAGACAGTAAATAACACCCAAAGTATATCAAGAAAAGCATTTCTGTGGTATAAATATTTTATCATTTATTCTAGAAAAATGTAACTTAATAAAGGGACATATGTTACAAGTGTGACATGGTACAGTTCCAAAAATGGACACTGAAAGATTTAATTTATCAGTTGGGCAAATATAATATGCCTTAATTAATTTATCTCACAGATTCTGTTCTCTATTATAAGCAACCTGAGGAACATTAGGAATAAATTTATTCACCACTTTGTCTTGTAGCAAAAATTTCCAATAATATTTTATAAATTCCCAAATTTGCTTACTCAGTATATTATAAGTAGTAACAAAATAAATATTATGTTTTTGTGTATTATTCTTCTGTTGTTGTTTTTTAACTATATTGTTTTGTCCCTTTCTTTCATAATTTATATTAGCTTTTAACAATTTTTCAATTGATTCAATAATGACTTGCATAGTATAACCCCTTTGTAAAAACATATCTATTAATGCATTAATCTGTCTTTCCAAATCTAAGCCATCATTACATAATCTAGATAGTCTAACTATTTCTCCATAGGGAAAAGATCTCAATGTATGAGGCGCATGGCAACTAGTGCCAAATAAATATTGATTGCCATCAATAAATTTTCGATGGATAGTAGTTAAAATGTGTCCATCTTTCCCTCCTATCAGAGAAATGTCCAAAAAATTAACTTTAGTACCAAATTGCAGACCATCAAATTTAATATTATATCTATTATTATTAAGATCAGAAACAAAAGTAGATACTAAGTCAGAACCCCCTTTACATAAAAAAATCAAATCATCAATATAACGAAAGTAAAAAACACATTATGCTGTACGAACACTTTAGAATAGATGTGTTCCAATTCAAATTTAGCCATAAATAGATTGGCGTACATGAGGGCAAAAGGTGCCCCCATTGCCGTACCTCTTAATTGATGGTAAATCACCTCATTAAAACTAAAAAAATTATTAGATAGACAAAAACTGGTTAAATACAAAATAAAATGCGAAACAGGACTATCACCCAAAAAATAATGCAATGCTTGTATACCATCTTTATGACTAATATTTGTGTATAAGCTAACCACATCTAGACTAATCCAAAACATATCATCAGTCCAAAATACATCAGATATCTAGTCAATAAAATCAAAAGAATTTTTAATATAAGAATCAAGCTTTTCCGCATAAGGTAACAAATATCCATGTATCACCACACCAATATTTTGTAAAAAATAATTAGTAGCTGCCACAATGGGACGACCCAGAGGGTTAGACAGATTCTTGTGCAATTTGGGAAGACAATAAAAAGTAGCTAATTGACAATTATCTATGCAAAACGTAGTATCAAGATCCTTTTTGCAAAAATAACCCAAATGCACGCCTTTCTCAATCAATGCAGTAAATTCTTTCATAGCATTCAAATATTTTAGTTGTTCACTGATCTCATACGTTAGACTGTCATTTAAATGTTGCATACACATATCGTAATATTGAGTACAGTGAAGCAAAACTATTTTATTGCCTTTATCAGAAGGCTTAATAATTAAATCATTTCTATTCATCATTTTTTAAGGCAAACCATTCATTTTTTGTCATATTAAAGTGCCAAGAACTTTTATCACATGAATTCACTAATTCTTGAAGTGAAAAATGAAGCATTTCAGAAAACTGCATGACAGTATTATTAGTATACGGAGGTATGAATTTACTTCGAAAATTCATCCCCTCAGTATTCAATAATGTATAAGCATTAGGAGAGACAAAATCAACATCATCTGATAAACAAGAGAAAAAGCTATCATCACTCATGTCACTTTCAGAACTATGAACACAGTTATGTGTATAAATTCGTTTATCCCCTTGTGTAAAATAATATTTTAAATGTAACTTCCTAATAAATTTAAAAACTTCTTGTTTAATAACATAATTCCTAGGAATAACAGTTGGCACAAATGTTAAGCCTAACTAAAGAACTGATATTTCATCATCTGTTAAAACAGAATCAGATAAATTAACATTTGATACACTGGTAGATGGAAAAAAAGTATTAAATATATTAGTTCCATCTACCTCATTTGAAGTTTGTTTAGATTGTCCCTCACGCATTGGAGAACAGAAACCAGTTCCTTTTTCCTTATTGCTTCTTTTGATATTCTCTTTGTTGTCACGAAAACGCTGTTTGTGAGCTTCAGGATCTTGTGCTCCCGGTAATGGGGGAAATTCAAGAATTTCTCCTTCCGAGTCCGTAGTAAAGCCTACACCCTCAGATGAGGCAAAGGAAACAGAAAGCTGTTTTTTATTATTATTTCTTTTTCCCGCTTGTCCTGAGTGGAAATTTTGTTTATATTTCCACAAAAAAGCCTGCCCATTAGCATAATCACGAATGTCTCTTTTGATCTTAGTAGATTTAAGGTGGACCTGTTCATTTTCAAATTTATTCAGCTTTTCTTTAAGGTTCTTAAAGATATTATTAATCTTCTGATCCCCTATTTCACTTAACTTAGAATGCATATCATGTAGCTCCTTCTGAAGTTTATTATGTAATAATTTCTCCCTTTCCAATAAGATGTTAACCCATTCCATGGCACATGTATGTGCCGCGGCTAGCCACAGATCTTTAAACATTAAATCAGTATTGTCTGAAGTATTAAAGGGAGTTGCTGGACTTTTAAACGCCCTTAGCCCTCGTGGAGCAATGTTTAACTCAGTATATCTTGTTAAGCCTAATAAATTAAAGTGACAACGTGTCTCCCGAAAGATAAGCTTTTCAAAACTGTCCACAATCTCCTGTATTTCTTGAGAAAACATACCCAAAATGGAACCACCTAAAGCCCCAAGCAGGTTAAGAAATCTTTGCCTTCTATCTTCCATAAATTTCAATGTGCGGTCAGCAGGAATAAACTCACCATTAGGCACAGCTGTTGACAAAGTTGTAGGCAAAACAGTTCTAGTACCACCAACATTCGAAAGTTGGGCTGAAGTCAACAAAGTCTGAGCAACAACCGGAGCATTAGTCACATTAACAGCATGAGGGTTAGCCACTGAAGCAGAAACTGATAAACCACGAACTAAAAAGTTATCCATAGTTTTCTGTGAAGTCATACCCGATGCACCTAGGATTCCCGAACCACCAGGAACCGGAGGGGTAGCAGAGCCATTATTAGTAGGAATAGAGTCTTCCTGAAAAACTCTAGCAATGTTCAACAAGGAATCCGAATCCATAATCCAAAACAACAAGCAGAAAACAGCAAAATAGTCTTAAAAAAGACTAAAAAGTCACAAAAACAACACAGATTCCATGCTGAAAAATTTAATATAAAAATTCAAACTGTCTTAGCGCCTCGGCCACCACAGCCTTCAATGAGTACCAAAGTAATGGTGAAAAAACATTCCCTTTTATACACACAGTTAGGGATTAGGTCTGATATTTAGTTTTAATGAGACTGATCTGTGCTCAGATCTTACCAGGGAGGAACTAACAGTTTGGGGGCTGCAGTGGTCACTCATACTGGTAAACACATGATGCACTGCATTGGCTCCCCTTGTGGGGATGGCATTCCACTGGTCCAGGGCATTGTAGTTAAGGATGTGGACTAATCTGTGGGCAAGTGATCTTTGGCATGACTAAGCAACACAGTTGTTGGTTACTTAATGTCACCCCAAACCATGGTGTACTGATATATTTTGATAAACACAAGTACATTCAAATAAGCACAATGGGTGCATGGATTCATGGAACTGCTCTTGTAGCTGGCAATGGCTTCATTAGGTGCCCTTCCTGCACTGAATAGCACTTGCAGTATCTCGGGGAAATCACAGTGTATCACCAAATCTGGATGTGTATCTATCTTTAATGAATATGTATACACCACCTGCATTATCTTGCACAATCTCACTTTGAGGTCTGAAAATGTGGAAGGACGTGTAGTCTGGTATGGCTGTGGTATGTCCACAGCCTTGAACCAAGTGTCTTTGACCACACAAATGTCTGCATATTCCAAGTGGGGACACATTCCACAGAGTGGGGTCTAATGTTGCCATTCCCAGCATGTAGCAGCATAACTGTGATGTATTAAGATGGTGTTCACATTGGAAAGTTCTCCCTCCAGACATTGCCTATAAGGTGCACTGTGGAGGTGTCAGCAGCCTTGGCCAGTACTCAACATCCCAGGGGTGACAGTTGAAGACCATCTGTGGCAAAGCTTTGACATCTGTTGAGCAAGTCATCCCAGACAGACATGTAGTGGTTCCCCTTACAATGACACCACACTCTAAGGCAATTATTGACATCAATTATTTTCTGTGTGTATTGAGCCATCATCCTAGGTGAGGGTCAAATGCAGTTGAAAGTTATGGGCATATCTGCGAGAAGCACAAAGTGTCTAAGCTCAGTCATCTGTCTGCATACAGTCAAGTGATGTATGTCCTTAGTCATACACACCTGCAGGAACTATGATGTCATCATAGATATTCCTTGATTTGTGGCAATGTGTGGTATGTCATATCGTGTCAACCCACAGACAGCTAACTGTGACCTTTCCATATGTAGCCTGGTGACATGGACATAAATGTGTCTCATGATGTAATTACCTATGAATAATAGGTTTGGTTTTGTGTTTTTCCTCAGGTGTTTGAATGGTGAGACAGTGATGCATGAAATATTATATGTACTATGCTCTTAAGAGGTATGATTTTCTGAGGTGTCTGTTGTTTGGGAATGGGTCTTGTAAGGAGCTGAATACATCCAGGTGTGTGTGATGTGGGCATGGGTGGAGCAGTAGGTGAGCTGTGCATGTTGGCAAAAATGATCATTTCCATATGTACTGATTGCTGTGTGAGACACTGGGGCAAGTGGGCTGGAGTGAGATTAGAACCCCTACATATCTAGTCCTTCACATTACAGATCACAGTATTTATCACACACCACAGCATAAGTCTAAATAAGGGTGTAAAATACAGTCAAAGCTGTCACACGTGTTTGTGTCGCATAGGAGTAGAGGGGTGGGGACACTTTCCACATCTTATCAGCAGTCATTGATAGTGCCATTAGCAATACAGTCATGCTTGTGTGTACATCACTGCATGCCATCATTAGGCAGTGTCATGACAGATGGTGAAATGTAAAATGCCATCTTTATGTAGGTCCCCTAAGGTAACACAGCATCTGACAGTGTTCCATACAATGCTTTGCCAGTCATGGGCACCTTAAACTGACCATAACCCTGTTATTAGGCTTGGTCCCATAACCACACCTACAAATGTGACAGTGTGCAAGTCCAGCAAACATAGGGCCATGCTGCCACACCTGTGGGTTTGACAACCTGAAACACAGTGTTTATAGGCACTACTTGCAGTGAAGCTGTGAATGTCTGTGCATGCAAAGAGGAGCTGTTTACCTTTGCTGACATTACGTTGGCATTGCAAGAATAACATGCTTGTCAAGCAACCAGACAGCAAACCTTTTGTTGTGTAAAATGATGTGGGAACACAGACATGTTCCAGGTACATAATTGTGCAGTATGACATACCTAAGATGTGGCAAGTGGACACGCTATGGCCAAAGGTGGCCAGTCATCTGCAGTAGGACTCAGAGCCATGTCATGCAGATATCCGCCATTAATCTGTTGAAGGCCAGGATGCATGTATTGCAGTAAATTTGTCACCTAACATGGATCACTGTAGCTGTGCTGCTTGTCTCAGCAAGCTTGGACATCTATGTCACTGGACATTGCACATGATATTGTGATGCTGCAGCTGTGCTCCTAATCACCAACTGGTCAGTTCTCTAGTGACATACCAGTAACCCTTTTACAGAAGGCATAATACATGCATGAACCAATGATTGTTCAGGTAGCCAAGTTCAGGGAGCCAATTAAAGCATCTACCTGGAGAAGGGTATGTGAAGCCTATATAGCTCTTCAGGCTGTAGCAGGCTGTGTTGTGCTTCTTATCATGAGCTTCATAGTAATGTGTTGCATGTGATGACAAAAAAAATATCAGAGTATGGTATCCCATGAGAGAGTGGTTGTGGTGAGACCAGCATTAGTAGTAGCCAGGCACCAGCAATTCAGGGAACTCCCCTGATTTCTGCTTTCATCACAAGGTAATTCTGTCCTTTCAGCACACGCCACTTGAGTAGTGCCCAACTGCAGAATATCTGTGTAAAACCTCCTGCCTTACCTTCACAGTGTATACATATCACCCTTCCCTCCATTGTTTGTGCTCTGTACAGACACATCGGATGACTCTTTTCTCAGAACATGATGGAAGTAACTGCAATACTTAGTTCACAGAGGATAAATGTCATGCAGTGCCAAGCACTATTCCAAGATCTCTCAGTCATCTGATATTTAAATCCATGAAAGGAGTTAGCATGGATATGATCAGTAACAAAGTCATACACCTATTAACACTGGACAATACACAGTTTGCTTTGCAGAAGGGCAGATCATGCCTACCTACCCTAACCAGTGGATCTTATTGAGTGTTAAACTATGCAATGGATGAGGGGAATATAACTCACTCCACCTACAATAGCCTGACAAGGTGAGAACTGTGTAAATTATTTACATAGTAGTATGTCAGCTGGTGTATAGCCATGTGTCTAATAGTCATAATCTGGGAAGATAACATTGCATAGACCTACACTACAATGACGCCAGTCACCAGTGGACTTCCATCAGACATCATGAATGGAGTACCCCTTTTAGCCATTCCCTTCTCTGTGGTCATGACCACTGTCAGTGACCTCTGACTGACTACATTAGCAGGCAATTGTATATGAGGAGCTGTCACTGAATCCCACTCAGAAACAACAGTTATCCAGGATGGCCTGAAACACACATTCAGTTGTTGTCAGAGCCACTGACAAATAGTAAACGCCAAGGACTGCACAATACTATCCTTTTGGAAGTCACCCACCCCTGGAAAATATAGTAGTGTCTGCACACCACACACAGTTGAGCCAGTAGTTATGACCTTATGGACACAGACAGTAATGTAGCCTTTGACTTTCACTGTTGGTAAGATGTGAGCATCCATTCAATTTTTTACAACCTATACAGAAAAGTATTGCATGTAAATCCTAGACTGTAATTGTTATACTGAATTTGTCACTCATCACACCTGTCATTAAGTGTAATGGCACCTTTCCTATGTCATAGGTATATCTTACAACTGTAGCAGCCACACAGGTTCCATGATAAACCAATACATATTGCAGATAACATATCCTATGCAGTTTGTGTCAAGACTGTACATGTGTAGTCTGTCTCCTACATTCTTTAGAGGGAATGTGCATGGCTGCCATACAGGGAGGTGTCAGATCACACTGTGTACCTCCTGCTTATCCAAGACAGGACTAACACATGTATTACCTGTTCTACACACCTCCACTATCACTGTGGTATAAATAGTACATGATGGAGAGACAGGCATGTAACACATACAATACACCCTATATGTAACAGGCTCCCCATGCATGTGAAGCTCACATCTGCTGTAACACATATTATGTGCAAGTTACACAATGGGATGCAGAACAAGACAGTCATAACTGGTGTAGGACAAATGTCTGTAATGGACACAGGAATTTGTAGATGGGTCATCTCCATCACCATAGCTTGTAGATGTGTTAACTCCAGAAACCCTGGTGACACATATTAAGGGTATTAGACCTTTTCATAGATTAAGGATGCATGAGTAGGCTAGGTGACACTGTTGTCCCTCTTAGCCTGTTATACACATAGGAACCTATGCAGCCATGCACGTATAGTGTTGTACCTTGCTGAAGATATGTCTTATGTGCTGACATCCCATTCTGTGTTGTGATGTCTATGGATTTATTGCTGCGGTGTATCCATCAGTGTCTCCTGCAAACTCCTTTAACTGAACCATAAACAGGTCCATGACACACCTTTCATTGTGCAAGTATACAGCCATTACAACATCATACAACATAAGGTACACAAAATAACGTGGCTTGCTTATTACAAATGTCAGCGTACAGTATCTCTCAGTGACCAGTATAAGTGGCATGGCAAAGCCACACTGGATTACACAGTTACATATTGATTTATAATGTCACCCTATGCATCAAACACATAACTTCATTCCCCTACATCTATGACAAGGATGACAGGGATGTGGCACAGGTATCATCACTTGCACAGGGTGTCATGTGGGGGAACAGGAGGCCTAGGCTGACCCAATAGATTGAAAGCATGTGTGTGAGTCAGGAAGAGAATCAGGCACGATGGACCATGGAAATGTGCCATGTGTGTCTGCAGGTAACCTAAATTTGATAGTGGTGTGTGAGTTTGTGGGTGAACACAGTCAAGCTCAGTGCTAGCCCAACATGTGTGTATGTTAGACAGCTATGAACCCTGCATGGTAGAGCTGACAGTTCACTGTCTCCACCCATGAACATGGAAACTGGCTCTACCAGGAGTTGCACTGGCACCTCCATGCCAAAGATCAGAAGTGCTGCTAGTACCTGACAAACACACTCTGGCTAGGCTTATAAATGCCCTAGGGCAGATAGCCTAGTATGAACCTATGAACCTATAACCTCGAAAAAGGGCATAGCAAAATTCATTTAAAATGGGCCAAACACACTCTGGCTAGGCTTATAAATGCCCTAGGGCAGATAGCCTAGTATGAACCTATGAACCTATGACTGCTGTCTGCTGGGATTGTGTCCTCCAATGGAACACCCAGGACCATGACCCCATTGTCTGCCATGTCTTGGTGTGGACAGTACACTCCCCTCTGGAACGCTGGATGCACTGCCATTATGGGAGCGTAATTGTGCAAGGTCACATGGACACTCAGCAGATGGAGTTGCTGAACTATGTCCACCAGTCCGATGCTCAACACCAACCAGATGTTCCATCATAGACAATGTGCATTCCATGACAGATATTCTATGATCTATGCCAGACCACTGTGTTTCCACTGATCAGTGATCTGACCCAGGCTATCAGCAATACAGTGGAGACTGTGCTGCATCCATAACCCTTAGCATTCATCTGGAACTCCTTTTGGAATGTGTCTGTGCCTCCGTGATGGCCCAAAACATATGTCACATGACCTGTGATGAGACACCTGCAACAGGTGATGGAAGGACAGCAGGCATCCTACAAGCATCCCTAACAATCTTCCTGTGTGAAAACTCAACAGCTCTCTGGCTATGGCCAGTGTCTACACTCACTGAAGCCATAGTTGCCCCACTTTCCTGTTCAATGTCCCCACACTCTGACTGTCCAATATCTGTGGCCTCTGGGGACTGGGAATGTGTAGGCATACTGACTGTGTGTGGTGATAATGAGGGCAGAAAGGGACTGTAAACCTCTGGGCCAGACTCAGCCCCTGAATACTCCATCTGTGCCTCACATTGGCCACCATCATCATCAGAGTCTGAAGGGACACTGGTATCAAGTTGTGTAGGGAACAGAGAACCCCACAACTCCCACCCCCATGCCAGTCACCAGTGATTAGACAGAGAAAAGCAGTAGATTAATACCTGCACTATTATGTTCTGCAGTACTATGTTGCAATATATATATATATATATATATATATATATATATATATATATATATATATATATATATATGGATCTAGGACTTTTGCACAAAAGTGCAAAAGCCCGAATCCATTATCACCGAACACACTTTAACGAAAGCGCTTTTCACCGAAAAAGGACTTTCATTAAAGTGCGTTAAAAAAAACAAACAAAAAAAATCTACGTTTATGTGCACCCCACACCCCCCACTTCAATATTCTCACTCTGAGATTGCACTACAGTGGGGAAAAGGGAATTTTCCCTTACCCACACCACAGTACGATCTCCGGAACAGGCATACTTACGCGGTGAAAAATGTTTTTGGGGATCTTCATGGATCCTATATATATATATATATATATATATATATATATATATATATATATATATATATGTAAAGCTGTATACACTGTTGTCACTATTACAAACCTGTTTAACCTCCAACCTCATTTAGTAGGACATGAGAACATTACTTCTCCCACGGATATCTGTAGTTACTTGTAAATAAAAGCTCAAAGAAAACTGCAGACTTGTCAACTTTGGTAAAATAAAAAGAAAACCACAAGTGATGATGGAGCACTATATCACACAAAATGAACTTTAATCCACTGGTTTAGCAATTTTAGCCCAAGAATTAGGCCTTCATCAGAACAAAGTGTTAAAAACTGTCTCATTTTTATATCATCAATACACATCACACCAATGAAATCTCATTTTACTTAAACTTAATGTAAAAGCTGTTTAAAATGTGTTTAAATAAAAATGCATTTTAAATAAAGCATACATTTCTAACAAACATATAAATTACTTACATTTGTTATAATAAGCTTTTCTTTTCAACACAGCTTTATAGTTGACACCATTGTTAAGCCCTGGTGCCCTGCATGCATCTAATAAAACCTGCCATTTAAACTCTCTAAAATCTAGTTCCCCATCTCTGTCTCCATTAAAGCCCAATGAAACATGATCTATAACTGTAAAAAGAAACTAAACACTGTTATTGCTACTCACACAGTTTAAAGTGTGCTTATAAAGAGCATTATCTAAATTATCTAATTTTTTGATTGGTGTGATGTACATTGATGACGGTATAAAAATGAGACAGGTTTTTAACACTTTGTTCTGATGAAGGTCTAATTCTTGGGCTGAAAGCGCTAAACCAGTGGATTAAAGTTCATTTTGTGTGATATAGTGCTCCATCATCACTTGTGGTTTTCTTTTTATTTGTAAATAAAAGCTCTTTACACAGCAATCTCATCACTTATCCTAGCTTAACAACTTAACTTTTATCTTCAAAAGACTGAACACAATTTTTCCTTGTCCAATCTCTGACCATATCTGTAACCCTTAAACCTCTGTTAAAAAGACAACCTAGGGTAGGAACCTATAACCTTAAACCAGAACATTGTATAGTATTCAAGTTCAAAGGCTGCTATTGTCCTTTAACCTAACATGCTTTATAAAATTTGTATAGGAACTGTTGTATTTTTTGGATTGCTATTGCTAGACTGTTTTGTTACGATATATACTGTATATCTTTCTCCTTAACTGCACTACTAAATGTAATAATATGTAATATTGAACATGTATGTAACCTTCTGACATTGTGGAGCTTTTCTCCCCGGGCCTCCGCTGAAAATGGACATGTATCCAGTCGGACGATCCCGATCAACAAATGTAAAATAAATAAATAAATAAATAAAATAAATCAGCAACAATGAGGTACACTACTGACATTGTGAAAACTCGTCACAGTTGACACATATGGCAATCTGTAATGTCCTGACAATACTGTCACATATATCTGTCTGGTCACATCTACAAGGCATAGGTATAACTCTACGGTGTGTAGAGTCAGAAACTATCTGTGCATTTGGCAATCATGCCTACAGTACAGCAATCCAGGCAGCAGGCCTGGGATGACAGTTTAGGGAATACATTGCAGTAAATCTACATCTGTAACAAAACAGTGTTGTGCTTACCAGTAGCAGGGCCACGGCCTTGTCTGATCCCTGACAGACCTGGGAAAGGTTGAGGGAGAAGTCATGTAAACACCAGCGCATGTTGCACTATATAAATAAATAAATATACCTCAAGGCTGGTCAAACAGGACAATGCACTAGAGCTGCTCCATGGTCAAATCACCATAGGCAAAATCCAATATCGCTTCCTTGCCAGCTATAAGTCCCCATCTATGACCCAGGAAATGCATACCATGTATTTAAGCTTATTCAAAATACTAACCATCTAACCCAATACCATATTCATGGGCAACTTTAATTACCCCACTATTAACTGGGAATCCTATATGGCACCAAATGTACAGGCATAGAGATTCCTGGATTTTGTAAACACAAACTTCCTGAACCAAATAGTCAATACACCAACCAGGGGTGCAGCCATACTGGATTTGGTCCTCAATAACATGGGAGAGCGCTGCACAGCCACTACTTTAATGTCTTCCCTGGTAAGTTCAGAATACAAAATGGTCTCCTTTGAAGTAAAAATAAAACTTGGACTCTCAGTTAAACCTGGAATATTCAGAATAAGGCTAAACCCCTGCTATTAGGTGATAACCTGGCAAAATTTTAATCCCCCATATACCCTGAGAACACTGCTGTCTATGCACAACTGTTCACAGAAACCCTGTACAAGCATGTTAATAGCTGCATAGAGGTAGCTGTACCCACCAGGAATAACTACAGAACTTACTCAAAAAAACAAGCCACCCTGGTAGAATCACAAAATCAATAGGCTGTATAACAGAAGGAAGAAAATCATGGCAAAAATTAGGAGGTGCAGCACCCAGCAGGATAAAAGCACTCTCATCAAACTAAACACACATCTCAGACAACAAATAAAGTCCGTCAAAGCCAAATTTGAGGTGAATTTGGCCTCCCAGGCCAAGGACAACCACAAGGCATTCTTTAACTATGTCCACAACCTCAAAGGCAATACACAATTGTGTGCAGAGTTCATTGTAAATGGAGTCACCTATACAGAGCCAGAAGATATAGCAAACCTACTGGCGGATACATTTATCTCCAACTTTCCCCCTCAGTCTTCCCTCAAGAAATGCCATCAAATATATCTCCCCCTGATATCACTAGGGAACAGGTACTTAATGCTCTCTCTAAGGCCAAGAACATTGTATCAATGGGCCCAGACATTATCCCAGGATGCTGTCTAAATGGTATGAAACATGACCTATCAGGGCCTCTGGAATTACTATTTAACTATAGCCTCCAAACAGGCTTTGTGCCTCATGAATGGAAAACATTAGTAGTCTTCCCTCTGCACAAAGGTGGGCCATCTACAGACCCTGGAAATTACAGACCCATAAGTCTCACTATTCTTATATATAAATCCAAGGAAAGAATTATCATGGAAATGATCAATAGTAATATAGTAAACCTCTAGACACTGGACCAACCCAGTCTAGTTTCATCAAGGGTAGATCATCCCTACTAAACCAGGTGGTCTTCTTTGACAAGGTCATAAAAGCAATGGATGAGGGCAAAATGGTTCACACTGCCTACCTTGACTTGGCCAAGGCATTTGACACAATACCTCACACAGGCATTGTTGACAAACTAAGGAGGTTAGGTGTAAACCTCTATGTCACCCGGTGGATAGCCAACCGGCTCATAGACAGGACCCAGGAAGTTAGAATTGCGGACTCCACCTCTACGAAGAGGCCAGTTACAAGTGGAGTCCCTCAGGGATCAGTCCTTGGGCTGCTCCTTTTTTTGGCATTTACTTCTCTGAAGTCAAGGCCAATGTCAGTGGTCTCTGGCTGAATAAATTTGCAGATGATTGCAAATCAGGAGCTGTCATTTAATCCCTCACTGACACAAATATTCTCCAGGAGGGGCTGACACAGACAAGCAACTGGTGTCCGAGCCATGGACTAAAGCTAAATGCCAAGAAATACATAATAGTATCCTTCGGGAAGTCATCCACCCCTAGTAACTATCATTTTGACAACATACCCCTTAGAGTTAACCCAGTAGTTGGGGGCAGTAATCTAGCCTTTGACCATCACATGTCCATAGTACTGAGGAAATCATTCTATGTTGTACAACTTAGAAACAAAGGTATGGCATCTAAGTCCAAGGAAGTCATTCTTCCACTGTATTCAGCATTCATCAGACCTATCATTGAGTACAATGCTCCCTTTGGTATGTACCTAACCAGGCTTTTCCAACAACTGGAACATCCACAGAGGTTTCTCACTAAAAGAATACAGGGCTTAAGTAAAATGTCCGATGCAGATGGCCTTAACACTCTATCCCTGTATTCTGTCTCCTACAGGCTTTTGAGGAGACATCTATGCCTGACATACACAGCATTGTCAGATCCCACTCTGATGGACCTCTTGCATATCAACAAAACAAACAGCACCAGAATTACCTGTTTTAAAGACTTAAACCTTACCTGTGATATAAATGGAACCTGCTGGAGATACAGGTATGTATCCCAGAGAATACCCCATCTCTGGAACAAGCTCCCCATCCATGTAAAGCAGAGTGCCTCCCTAACCCAATTCAATTGCAACTTGGACAATTGGATGGGGAACAGGAAATTCATCTCTGGTTTGGCACCTATATCTCTAATGGACACAGGCAGTTATAAATGGTTCATCACCCAGGCCCTAGCTTGTAAATGTTTCATCTCTCAAGCCCCTGCTTACACTTATCAAGGGTATCAGAACATGTCAGAGATTTGTGATGCATAGTTAGGCTGTTGTGGTCATTAGCCTAGTAAACATCTATGAACTTATGAACCTATGAATCTATAACATGGTAATACGGCCATATAGTTCACATTTACAGTAGCTACTTTGTTAATTGTTATTTTGGTCAAAATCTGAGCATGAGATTCAAACTTCAGTTAAACTCTCACTCCCCCAAAAATGAACACCTGAGACTGACACCCACGTAAAAGTATGTACACCCTGACATATTGAGTGTTACAGTATTGCAATGTTTATCAAACTAAGCCTACTCGTATGCTCCTCTGGCATGGAAACTGTGGCACCCACATCCATGATATATGGTATGATGGATGCTTGGGACCTGTCATGTTTTCCTAGGTTCAGCAGGAATTCCTCAGTGGCTGAGAGTGGTTGTTTCACTGCAGGCACTCTACTGATGACACCCCAGTTCCTGGCCACATCTGCTGCTCTTCTGCATGCAGCATTTATCATGTCTTTTTATGGTATCATACCTGCTCATATGTCCTGCCCTCGTGCCCTATGGCATTAACATCACGGACAAGTTCAGCCCACAATGCTGCTCACTGTTCCCTGTTTTGCCTCCCTCTGGACAGTAGGAGTTCATGGTGTTGATGGAAGCCTTCCAGGATTATATCATTCTCAGCCTCCATAAAAGGGGCATGGTATCTGGTATACATGTTTCCTGATAGACAGAAAAATGGGAACACATGTCAGGATCACATACATGGAAGTACACTATGTAGAGATACAGCAAAAACAGAATGGCTGGCATTATCCACTGCTTGATCACACATATCATATTCCACAGTGTGCACATATACTAAGCATATGGATACAACTAAGATACTAGCAATAGTCAGTTATTCCCATGTGTGCCATGACAGATACTGCTGTATGATCACACACCCAACATGTGCATCCATTGTACTGTGTCCCCTAGGGGTAACCCCCCAATAATATGTCAAAAAACAGTGCCAAACAAATAGCAGAGTGCTATTTCAAACACTATAAAGGGTCATTCCCACAATACCAGTGTGCCACATTGACAAATAACATTCCACCCTTGATGTATTGTACGTCCTCTGTAAGTATAACAAATCTGGAGATCAATGACATGTCATCATTACAGTTCTAAGAAAGGCTTAATGCTGTAATCCCCATTCCCCCTAAGTATATTCACACATATGCATCATGTTGTAAACAGTAAGGTTACATACCTGATGGAGTACAATACTCCTCTGTTGATATGTGCAGATTTATAAAGTTTTTGGCTGCACACTCACTGTGTGAAGAAAGTCTCATACAGACTGGTTCCCCTAGCCAGCTGTTTGCCTTTATAACATGGTTCTCATTACCAGGTGATTTGGCTCTTAACTAATCTGTGGTTCTGAAATACTAATTACAGCCAACCCAGCTGATCAGCAGTATAATTAGCCAATGACATGCAACCACTTAACATGATATAAGGCCTACATGTAGATTAGAAGCCCTTCCTGATATGTTGTGCTGGACATTACTGGGGTCAAGATACTATGTCATCATAGAGGGTATATCTGTAGCAGCTACTTTTACATACAGATGTATGTGTGCTACAGGCTGCAGCTGATGCTGCAGGCAATAGGCATAGGCAGAGACTGTCAACACTTTGGAGGACAACTAGCTGTAACAGTAACTGTGGGAGCTGCGGCAGCCTTGTTGTAGAGGCAGAGCCAGATTAAGGGTACCCATTCCACTGCAAATTAAGGCATGTGTTTAAGGTAAGTATGTTAGGCAACGGTATCACTAACAACATTTTTGTTGTGCCCTTCAGCAAAATAGGGGGGAAATATGCCATTAGGTCAGCCATTCGGGCAACTCTCAGACTATGTGTTACATTATGGTAGTCATTTGGAATGTGTCTGCTGGCAGTCCTTGTTACTAGCAGGACCTCCATATGTGTATGTTAGTTGTGCAGCTGTGCTAATCTGTAATATCATTATGAAATGATTGTGTGCTGCACTCTGATATTAGTGGGTGAATCCGCTGTGGTGCAGCGGTAGTGTTGTTGCCTCATAGCAAGAGGTTCTCCTGTTTGATTCTCGGCTGGAGTGCGGGGAGTGCCTTCTGTGTGGAGTCTGCATGTCCTCCCCACAGTTGGGTGGGCATTCGAAAGACATGCATAAATGGGCATGCCTTTGTTGAAGGTTGAACGTTGAGCTGGCACCTCAGCGTTCGTGAAAATCTAGTGCCAATCATTAGCAGACCGGAGTTCCGCTGTGGCAAACCCTAACCGGGAAAAGCTGAAAGACAACAACAACTCTGATATTAGTAGGCCTCATTTGCATTACCTAAGGTTTAAATCCTATGTGAATGCATATTTACTCATTCACTCCAATGGAGCTCAGGAAATCTGCACTGTAACTTCCAATTGGTGGAGTCTAAGCCTTTTGACGCAAACAAATTATGTCCTCACGTTTCAAACAAATGTTCTTATTTCTGGAACCATAGGAGTTATAAAAGAAGTGTAAATGGCAAACCATTCAGTACAAACAATTTTTATAGTGGTAGCATTCTTTAGGTTCTAGGTCTTAAACTGAATTTTATAAGTCACAGTAAATACAGTAATTATTACATTTGTAATATTTTGTAAACAACTTCAATATCTCAGCAACCACTCAAGTTACACAAGTTACACATATACTGTCAGCAGCATTTTATTCATCTAGCTGAGAGCTTTCATGTGAGGCTAAGGTGTTCTGTCTGTGTTACATGGCTGTTGGGATATTTAGAAAAATGTGAAAATTATATCTGCATAAATTAATATCATAAAAGCAACTGTTAATATCTATTTACCTGCACTGGACAGAGGTCAAATATTAATGCAGCTGAGTTTGCCATTGTGCAAGCTTTAAGATGATTTTTAAAACCTTGTACATAGTATGGCTTAGGAACTATTGATGCAAATATGAACAAGCAATATTTAATGCCTAGTGGTGTCAGTAGGAGTTAACTGCAGATGCACCTGGCTGTGTCACTCAGATGTAATGAGTTAATGCATGACCTGACACTCTATGTACTTTATAGTGTTGCTATAGGGATATGTCAACTGTGTTCCTATCTGCAAGCTTTTGACCTCCATCATTGATCAGCAGACATTGTGTTTGAAATGCATTGGGTGGATAAATGGTGGATGGTTTCCCGATAATGTAAATTAAATGTTACACACCACTAGATTGGAACCTAGAAGCATGTGTGATAAAAGTTACTGCTCAAAGCATTTAACAGACTGAGCTACTGAGTCACTGCTATTGGGGGGGCTTTATTCGTGAATATATATGTGTACACATACAGGCTGTGACATACCTCATTTGCATCCATTATTATGTGCATGGCTTTATAGAGATGTATTTCTCCACCAGAGTCCCAGTTGAACATGTATTTTGACATTAATGTTTTAGCAGGTGCATTTTTAAATGTTGCTAGTAAAAGTGCACATTTACCTGCTGTTAGATACCTCACTTACATCCATTATTCTGTCTGGCTCTCTAATGGTGTAGTGCTGTACCAGACTCCAAGTTACTGTCTCATTTTTTTCCCATTACTGTTTCAGCAAGTTTGCGCGATGCACCACATCACGCAGCTCTGCTTAAACACACTCAATGATGGTAACTTGCAATTACTATGTTTTGCTTAAACCACCTGATTTAATTAACAGCTGTGTGATATGGCAGGTTAATGCAGTGGTCTGTAGGTGGAGTGGACTTGAGTTTGAAATAGGGGACAGGTGTTTATTTTGTAAGTGTTCATTTAAAACACATATATCAATATAACTCTATTTAGCTGAGTTGAGCGGTGCTGCATGACGCAGCATTGTGCAAAAAATCTTTAAAGAAAAGAAAAATAAGAGATAGGACAGTGGTGAAATGGGGTGAAAGTGGGGGGAAACATAGTGAAAGGCAGGTAGGTATGTGCAGGAAGGATGTAGGAAAGAACTGTAGCTATCCATTTCTTGTACAGCAACAACTGTGCACTTTGACATAATTTGTAGATGAATTTGGACTGTCACCCACAGAGAGAGGGGTGAGGACGACATAAATGCACTGTCAAGCCAATTGGACCAAATTACATGTGTCCAGTGGACACGTGCAAAATAGAGAGCTATGTATAGGATGATTTTTTTAGGGGGGGGGATAGGTGCCCATTTTTTTAAGGTGAGAGTGAAATTTTGAGAAAGGGACACAAGTACATGTGGGGGAGGTAAGTTGCAAAGGTGAGGAAGCTTTTGCAAACAGACAAGATAGACAAGGCAGCTGACAGGGGTGGTGTGCAACACAAGAGGCTGTGAACACCTTGAATGTAGAGGATGTTGTGAAATCTCAGTCTCACATGCCTCCACAAGGTAGCAGCATGACTCATCCCCACCCATGGGACTGTCAGCACTGCTCTTTCACTGCCCCTGGGGTGGCAGTGGTGGAGGCTGGTCTCCAGGGTGAGCCTGCCCCACCAGGGTGGTGAGTATGTCCTCCATCCAGCGCAAACAGCGTCCAAACCCATGGAACACTATCCTGCTCACCAATCCTGGTAGTTCATCGTGGGTGACAACACTCCCTCCACCACCACTCCCAGAGTGGGGCTCAGCCCCGGCCTGTGGGGTGGAACAACCAGACTCTGCAGGTAGTGCAGGGGCAGTAAAGGCGACACCAGCAGGCTGTGACCCAGACAATCCTGCTTTACACCTTATTGCTTATTGTTATTGATATTGTGTATTGTTTATTGCACTACAGTTATCAGAAAATATCCCTACTAACCACACTCATGGTGCATCCTGGCCAGACACCCAGTATGAGACTGCACATTGCAAGCTTGTTCAGCTGGAGCTGTTAGGAGAGAAGCATACATCATGTATACCAGTTTTGCAGCAATTCAGCTTGTATTTTAGTAAAGTAGTAATGGACATACTTACATATCTGTGGGGCCTGCCCAGGCCTAGCCTCTTGGAAACAGGTGTCCAAGGTTCCCTTCTTCACTTCAGGTCATCATAGTGGTGACAACACTGCTCACCAGTGTGGGGGACAACAGTAACACTGGCAAGATCCCTGGCCAACCCATCCCAGGCTTCAGCTTTACATTCTGAGACCTAGAAAACACCCTGCAGCAGCTTGGTTTCATAGTTGTGAACCAGGAGTCCAACAAACACTATGGACTCCTGCACACTTCACTTCTATGCCCTCCCTCACCAACACTGCCAGGCATATTAGCAGGTTAATAAAACTCCCATAAATGCTGCAGAATTGTTGCCTAGTGACCTTAATATAGGCTGTTTTCCCAGCCTTACATGTCATACTGTAAAATTCAAAAAAGCACTGCATTACTTAGCATCACACAAACCAGCTTAGCGATCCTTAGCAACGCACAAATAGGAGTAGCCGTTGACCAGATACTACTAAGCTATTACCATTGTTGAGCACCATGCCAGGCAGTGCAAATGGACATTTAAAAAAATAAAAAAATAATAAATAAATATAAAAAAATAAAATAAAATAAAAAAATGTAGACAATTGCTGGGGACTTATACCGGGACCTGCTACACTTTAGGACATGACTCTACAGATTTAGCTATTTGGATAGTGAAAAAATCAGTATACCTTTACATATACTACTAAGCTACCTGTTACCATTGCTAAGCATCAAACAGCGCACTGCTGTGCTCTGAGCTGCACTGCACAAATGGTCATTCAAAAAATAAATGCAGTAAAATAAAAAAAGTAGACAGCTATAACTAATTAATTACATCCAGTTTCTAAATTTAGATGTCTGCCAGGTGTCAGCTCTGCATGTGTGAGTTCATCTCAGCACTGCTGTGCTCTGCACCATGCAAACAAGCATAAAAATAAAAAAATAATAAATAAAAAGTAAAACAAAAAAAACAATTCACACATATTCCTACACTAGCAGGGTACATTATAGGGACTCTTATCCTGTATGTAAGATCTGTCCAGGTATTCCCTACACAGTCCACAACCATGGGACAGCCTCTACACTGCTGCCTACATGGATTCAATATCAGTGTTACTATGATATCCCTCGGCAGCGAGCCATGATTAATATGCATGGTGAGCTGCTGAGGGGGACCTGTGGCTGCGTATATGGGCACATATCATGTAGGCTCTACAAAGAGCTACATGGATTTTATTGAATGAAAATGATATGGTTAAGAGATATAAATGTATGCAGGGTCGCTGGCAGTAAAACTTCAACACGAACGTAAATAATCCAGGCTATTCAGCCAACGATCACAACTTTCTGTCTGTATTAAAAGTCACTTCTCATAGAAACTTCTCATAAAATCATCAATCAGCTCCAACTGCACTCCAAATATTGAAACAAAACTACTATATGTACACCGTTTTATTAAACACGTTCTACTTTTAATACTTAAAGCACTGATGCTTCATAACTAGTGTGTTATTCTAACAAATGCATAGAGGCTTTTAGGTAAACTATTAAATAACAAATATGGGTGTATAATAATATAAACTAACTACCTCTGTGTGCAGTGGAAATATTGGGCAAAAGATATTAAAATATTCACAATAACCGTTAAAAACATATGGAGCAACGCCCAAACCAATTGTTACAGTGTCATTGGTTCACGCAGCTACATATTTCTAACAATCTTCATGCACCATAAATTAATTTAAATATAAAAATATGTATATTAAGTTAAATATAAAATCATGAAAATATTTCCCAACCACACTAATCCCATACATCATAAAATCTATATGCACGACAACTACAGACAAACATCTAAGAAGTATATGTCTAAAAAATATAAAATATATAAAATATATATATATATATATATATATATATATATATATATATATATATATGTACACACATATATGCATATATTAAAACACATAGGTGAGCATGAATAAAATGAAAATAAAAAGATATGTAGGTACTTAGACGTATATATGTACATACATAAAAAACACCTATAGATATACAACACATCATCTGTACGCATTCTACCAATTCATAGAAATATGCATATATGTAATGGGGAAGGACCTGTAACCACATTGCTATATCACTTACAGATCATCTCTTGGGCCTGAAACATCTTCTTTTCCTAAGTATGGGTTTAATATTGACCCTCTCATTAAGGCCTGGAGGCCTATCTGACCTACACCTAATAATCCAACGCATCTCACATTCTAAGGTGTAATTAATCAGGTCACCGCCTCTACTACTCTCATAAATCATCTGCATTACAAAAAAAAAAAAGGTATGTTCTGCTCCTAGTCGTTTGACATGTTTGGCCAAGGCATTGGTTTCTGTGCCATGTCTAATGTGATACAGATGCTCCCTGATTCTCTCCCTCAGGGTCCTATTAGTTTTACCAATGTAAAACGAAGTACATGCTTGGCATCTAGCAAGATAAATTACATTTTTGCTCATGCAGTCTGTTCCAGTATTGAACTCAAAAGTCTGCTTATTACTAGGATTAACGAAAACAGTATCTGTGCATATAGCCCCGCACTGATTACACCCTCCACAGGGTATTGTGTTATATCCACCATCAGATTGTTTCTTCCTTCCCCCTGAAGCCTTCTTATAACATAGCATGTTCCTTAGACTTGGTTTATTCTTATACACCAACTTGGGTTCTGAGCCTACTAATTCACTTAATTCATGATCCAAGGTAAGTATCTTCCAGTACTTAATAAGGGAATTCCTAATGTGTATTGCATCCTTAGTATAAAATACAGGGGCTCTCAAAACCTGTGACATAACATTGTTGATATCATCTGCTCCCACTACTCCCTCAGAAAAATAGGGTTTGGCTGTGGTGTTTCTAAGAGCATCTATATCCCGCACCATAGAGTCAAAAACATGACCAGTATAGCCTCTCTCAAGAAACATGTTCCTTAACTTGACCAACTCCTCCTGGTAACCTCCTTCATTAGCGTTAAGTCTAGAGGCTCTCATCAATTGCCCCTTCAACACATTATCAAACACATACTTTGGATGCATACTCTGGCGGTGAAGTAAAGTATTCTTGTAACACAACTTCCTGTGTATAGATGTATTTAATAGCCCATTCGATAACCTGTTCATGCCTACATCTAAAAAAGAGATGGAGTCCTTAGAACAAGTGAGGGTAAACTTCAAAAAATCAGTGGAACTGTTAGCCTCCTCTACAAACACTAACAAAGACTCATCATCTCCAAGCCATATAAAAAAGAGGTCATCCACAAACCTCTTATAAAACCCCACCTTTTCTTTGAACTTACCATTCCTAAACAGAAAGTCCTCTTCCCAATAAGCCATGAAAATGTTGGCGTAGCTATTGGCACATGGAGTGCCCATAGCTACGCCATCTTTCTGTATAAAGATTTGTTCACCAAACATGAATACATTATTGTGCAAAATAGTCTCCATAAACAAGCACAGCATGTCTATCTTTGCTTCAGAAAAGGTAGAATGTGACCTCAAAAACCTCTGCATATAGGTAATCCCTAGATCATTGGGTATCACAGTGAATAAACTCAGTACATCTAAAGTCACCAATAAATATTCACTATTATCATCAAGTTGTTTCAAATAATCATATAATTGGATTAAAAATTGTTTGCTATCCCTAAGTATATGTGGGACTGTTCCTATTATGGGCCGAACAAAATGTTCAACATAGACTGACATTGGCTCTGTAAGCCAACCCTGGCCAGCCACTATGGGTCTCATAGGTGGTTTTAACAATGATTTATGTACCTTTGGGAGGCCTTGTATGATGGGTAATCTCGGGTTACAAACTTTCAAATAATTGTATAAGTCAGAAGGAACTGTCCCTGTTAACAGTAGATCATCTACATATTATAAACACTGAACACCATCTCTGAGACCATGGCCATATTGGCTCGCAAGTAAAAAGTCTCTTCACTTAAAAGTTCACACATAATATCAGTGTAGCCATTAACATCCATTATTACTATAGGGCCTCCTTTATCAGCTGGCCTGATAACAATTGATGTGTCAGTTTTCAATGTATTAAGAGCTTGTCTCTGATGAAAATTTAAATTGGAAGCATACCTATCTTTTGTTGCTTTCTCAAAATGTGAGTAAATATCATCCTCAACAAGTCTAGAAAACACATCCAATAGGGGATGTAACTGTGGTACATATACACTGTTGGGACGAAATCCCCGATCCATGCTTCCTGGGGTCTCCTTGCCATAATCTAGTTTCAACTGTATATTTCTAACAAAGGTTTTGACATCTGCAATAGAGTCAACTAAATCACCTCTTGAAGTAGGTATAAAACTCAAACCCTTGTTCAAGACCTCTGCCTCATATTCAGTAAGTACCCTGTCTGAAATGTTGATAATCAACGTATCCCTGTTCTTTCCCACATTTTCTTCAGAGTCGGGCCTTGCTGTTCGTTTCCTGAACCCTTTCTTTTCTGGCGGCCCCTGCTCATAGACCTCTGTCTCACAGTAAATTGTTGCTGTGCTATCGGGAAAGGGGTACCCACAGCCTGTGTATCAGATGATCGATGCACAGCACCAGTAACTGGTGTCTTCCTCCTGACCACTGCATCAGGATGTGCATTACTAGTATTTGTGTTAGTGTTAGAGTCTCCCATGTGCACAATACTATCATTGGTATTATGGTCACCTAAACAAGTAATAACTGTATCTTCATTGGACCTCAATGAATTACTATGAACAACAGGTTGTGACCTAGGTCTATCACCTGTGGCCACTTCATCTACAGCACTCTCCAACATAACAGAATTATTCACAGTGTTCAAAATCACAGAGTTGTCAGATACCACATGTGTATTAGCAGCCCTATTAACATTGCCAACAAAAGTTCTATTATCATGAGTCCTTGGCCAAGTGAAAAAATTATTATTTTGAAAGTCCTTGGCATCTCTTAGTATTTTGTTCTTCCTCTGCTCCAATATACGCTTCTCAAAAAGAGAAACGTTGTCAAGTACTCTATCAAGTCTCAAGTCAGTGTTAGTACTATCATCCTTAGCCCTAATACGCTCATAGCCATCATTTATGGATTTCTTTAGATTCTCCTCCTCAGTGGAGTGAAAGTCTATCAGTAAGCGCATATAGTTAAAACTCAACTCTAAGTTGAGTTGCTGCCATTTGTATAAAAGCTCAGGGAATTCAGTACCAGACGTGGGCATTTTGAGTATGCGGAGCCCACGCGGTACAATTCTCCTGGCTAAACATACCTCAAAATGCTGATGCTGGAGCTGAAGTCTCTTCAATTTAAGAAAGTCTAGTTCCAAGCAATTTAAATCCTCTGTTATATTAGGAATGTTCACATCGTCCCCTTCTACATTAGAGGAATCCAAAACTGGCTCGTATAACATTAACAAATTATCAGTACCTTGAATATAATTCCGAAAGCGTTCACCCTTCCGATTGGTCATTGCTGACGTCGTCGGAACATAAGGCAGTTCCACGTTATTATCAAGGTTGTCTGCCATCCTCCTGGGCCGGTGCACAGCAAATAAATAAAGAAATACAAAAATCAAGTATGTTGTTGCACCAAGCCAACGGAGCTCTGACCCCGCACAATAAAAAATAATAATAAGTACTGAGCACACAAATGTATGCAGGGTCGCTGGCAGTAAAACTTCAACACCAACGTAAATAATCCAGGCTATTCAGCCAACGATCACAACTTTCCGTCTGTATTAAAAGTCACTTCTCATAGAAACTTCTCATAAAATCATCAATCAGCTCCAACTGCATTCCAAATATTGAAACAAAACTACTATATGTACACCGGTTTATTAAACACGTTCTACTTTTAATACTTAAAGCACTGATGCTTCATAACTAGTGTGTTATTCTAACAAATGCATAGAGGCTTTTAGGTAAACTATTAAATAACAAATATGGGTGCATAATAATATAAACTAACTACCTCAGTGCGCAGTGGAAATATCGGGCAAAAGATATTGAAATATTCACAATAAACGTTAAAAACATATGGAGCAACGCCCAAACCAATTGTTACAGTGTCATTGGTTCACGCAGCTACATATTTCTAACAATCTTCATGCACCATAAATTAATTTAAATATAAAAATGTGTATGTTAAGTTAAATATAAAATCATGAAAATATTTCCCAACCACACTAATCCCATACATCATAAAATATATATGCATTACAACTGCAGACAAACATCTAAGAAGTATATGTCTAAAAAATAAAAAAAAAAAAATATATATATATATATATATATATATATATATATATATGTACACACATATATGCATATATTAAAACACATAGGTGAGCATGAATAAAATGAAAATAAAAAGATATGTAGGTACTTAGACGTATATATGTACATACATAAAAAAACACCTATAGATATACAACACATCATCTGTACGCATTCTACCAGTTCATAGAAATATGCATATATGTAATGGGGAAGGACCTGTAACCACATTGCTATATCACTTACAAATCATCTCTTGGGCCTGAAACATCTTCTTTTCCTAAGTATGGGTTTAATATTGACCCTCTCATTAAGGCCTGGAGGCCTATCTGACCTACACCTAATAATCCAACGCATCTCACATTCTAAGGTGTAATTAATCAGGTCACCACCTCTACTACTCTCATAAATCATCTGCATTACAAAGAAAACAAATGTATGTTCTGCTCCTAGTCGTTTGACATGTTTGGCCAAGGCATTGGTTTCAGTTCCATGTCTAATGTGATACAGATGCTCCCTGATCCTCTCCCTCAGGGTCCTGTTAGTTTTACCAATGTAAAATGAAGTACATGCTTGGCACCTAGCAAGATAAATTACATTTTTGCTCATGCAGTCTGTTCCAGTATTGAACTCAAAAGTCTGCTTATTACTAGGATTAATGAAAACAGTATCTGTGCATATAGCCCCGCACTGATTACACCCTCCACAGGGTATTGTGTTATATCCACCATCAAAGTGTTTCTTCCTTGCCCCTGAAGCCTTCTTATAACATAACATGTTCCTTAAACTTGGTTTATTCTTATACACCACCTTAGGTTCTGAGCCCACTAATTCACTTAATTCATGATCCAAGGTAAGTACCTTCCAGTATTTTATAAGGAAATTCCTAATGTGTATTGCATCCTTAGTATAAAATACAGGGGCTCTCAAAACCTGTGACATAACATTGTTCATATCATCTGCTCCCATTACTCCTTCAGAGAAATAGGGTTTGGCTGTGGTGTTTCTAAGAACATCTATATCCCGCACCATTGAGTCAAAAACTTGACCAGTATAACCTCTCTCAAGAAACATGTTCCTTAACTTGACCAACTCCTCCTGATAACCTCCTTCATTAGCGTTAAGTCTAGAGGCTCTCATCAATTGCCCCTTTACACATTGTCAAATACATACTTCGGATGCATACTCTGGCGGTCGAGTAAGGTATTCTTGTAACACAACTTCCTGTGGATAGATGTATTTAATAGCCCATTCGATAACCTGTTCATGCTTACATCTAAAAAAGAGATGGAGTCCTTAGAATATGAGAGAGTAAACTTCAATCAGTGGAATTGTTAGCCTCCTCTACTAACACTAACAAAGACTCATCATCTCCATGCCATATAAAAAAGAGGTCATCCACAAACCTCTTATAAAACCCCACTTTTTCATTGAACTTACCATTCCTAAACAGAAAGTCCTCTTCCCAATAAGCCATAAAAATGTTGGCGTAGCTATTTGCACATGGAGTGCCCATAGCTACGCCATCTTTCTGTATAAAGATTTGTTCACCAAACATGAATACATTATTCTGTAGAATCGTCTCCATAAACAAGCACAACATGTCTGTCTTTACTTCTGAGAAGGTAGAATGTGACCTCAAAAACCTCTGCATGTACGTAATCCCTAGATCATTGGGTATCACAGTGAATAAACTCACTACATCCAAAGTCACCAATAAATATTCACTATTGTCATCAAGTTGTTTCAAGTAATCATATAATTGGATTAAAAATTGTTTGCTATCCCTAAGTATATGTGGAACTGCTCCTACTATGGGCCGAACAAAATGTTCAACATAGACTGACATTGGCTCTGTAAGCCATCCCTGGCCAGCCACTATGGGTCTCATAGGTGGTCTTAACAATGATTTATGTACCTTCGGGAGGCCTTGTATGATGGGTAATCTCGGGTTACAAACTTTCAAATAATTATATAAGTCAGAAGGGATTGTCCCTAATAACAATAGATCATCTAACATGTTATAAACACTAAACACCATCTCTGAGACCATGGCCATATTGGCTTGCAAATAAAAAGTCTCTTCACTTAAAAGTTCACACATAATATCAGTATAGCCGTTAACATCCATTATTACTATAGGGCCTCCTTTATCAGCTGGCCTAATAACAATTGAAGTGTCATTCTTCAGTGTGTTGAGAGCTTGTCTCTGATAAAAATTCAGATTGGATGCATACCTATCTTTTGTTGCTTTCTCAAAATGTGAGTAAATATCATCCTCAACAAGTCTAGAAAACACATCCAATAGGGGGTGTAACTGTGGTACATATACACTGTTGGGACGAAATCCCCGATCCATACTTCCTGGGGTCTCCTTGCCATAATCTAGTTTCAATTGTATATTTCTAACAAAGGTTTTAACATCTACAATAGAGTCAACTAAATCACCTCTTGAAGTAGGTATAAAACTCAAACCCTTGTTCAAGACCTCTACCTCAGATTCAGTAAGTACCCTATCTGAAATGTTGATAATCAACGTATCCCTGTTCTTTCCCACATTTTCTTCAGAGTCGGGCCTTGCTGTTCGTTTCCTGAACCCTTTCTTTTCTGGTGGCCCATGCTCATAGACCTCTGTCTCACAGTATATTGTTGCTGTGCTATCGGGAAAGGGGTACCCATAGCCTGTGTATAAGATGATCGATGCACAGCACCAGTAACTGGTGTCTTCCTCCTGACTACTGCATCAGGATGTGTATTATTAATATTTGTGTTAATGTTAGAATCTCCCATGTGTACATTCATATCATTGGTATTATGGTCACTTAAACTAGTTATAACTGTGTCTTCATTGGACCTTAATGAGCTACCATGAACAACAGGTTGTGAACCAGGTCTATCGCCTGTATCCACTTCATCTACAGCACTCTCCAGCATAACAGAATTATTCACAGTGTTCAAAATCACAGAGTTGTCAGATACCACATGTGTATTAGCAGCCCTATTAACATTGCCAACAAAAGTTCTATTATCATGAGTCCTTGGTCAAGTGAACACATTATTATTTTGAAAGTCCTTGGCATCTCTTAGTATTTTGTTCTTTTTCTGCTCCAATATACGTTTCTCAAAAAGAGAAACGTTGTCTAGTACTCTATTAAGTCTCAAGTCAGTGTTAGTACCATCATCTTTAGCCCTAATATGCTCATAGCCATCATTTATGGATTTCTTTAGATTCTCCTCCTCAGTGTAGTGAAAGTCTATCAGTAAGCACATATAGTTAAAACTCAACTCTAAGTTGAGTTATTGCCACTTATATAAGAGCTCAGGAAATACATTACCAGACGTGGGCATTTTAAGTATGCGAAGCCCACGCGGTACAATTCTCCTGGCCAAACATACCTCAAAATGCTGATGCTGCAGCTGAAGTCTCTTCGGTTTGAGAAAGTCTAGTTCCAAACGATTAAGATCCTCTGTTATATTAGGAATGATCACATCGTCCCCTTCTGCATTAGAGGAATCCAAAACTGGCTCATATAACATTAACAGATTATCAGTACCTTGCATATACTTCCGAAAGCGTTCACCCTTCCGATTGGTCATTGCTGACGTCGTCGGAACATAAGGCAGTTCCACGTTATTATCAAGGTTGTCTGCCATCCTCCTGGGCCGGTGCACAGCAAATAAATAAAGAAATGCAAAAATCAAGTATGTTGTTGCACCAAGACAACGGAGCTCTGACCCCGCACAATAACAAATAATAATAAGTACTGAACACACAAATGTATGCAGGGTCGCTGGCAGTAAAACTTCAACACCAACGTAAATAATCCAGGCTTACCAGTGTGGGGGACACCAGTAACACTGGCAAGATCCCTGGCCAACCCATCCCAGGCTTCAGCTTTACATTCTGAGACCTAGAAAACACCCTGCAGCAGCTTGGTTTCATAGTTGTGAACCAGGAGTCCAACAAACACTATGGACTCCTGCACACTTCACTTCTATGCCCTCCCTCACCAACACTGCCAGGCATATTAGCAGGTTAATAAAACTCCCATAAATGCTGCAGAATTGTTGCCTAGTGACCTTAATATAGGCTGTTTTCCCAGCCTTACATGTCATACTGTAAAATTCAAAAAAGCACTGCATTACTTAGCATCACACAAACCAGCTTAGC
Organism: Protopterus annectens; assembly: GCF_019279795.1. NCBI lineage: Eukaryota > Metazoa > Chordata > Ceratodontiformes > Protopteridae > Protopterus > Protopterus annectens. The sequence goes on from NC_056729.1 coordinate 1,596,970,495, forward strand.
GATCCTTAGCAACGCACAAATAGGAGTAGCCATTGACCAGATACTACTAAGCTATCACCATTGTTGAGCACCATGCCAGGCAGTGCAAATGGACATTTAAAAAAATAAAAAAATAATAAATAAATATAAAAAAATAAAATAAAATAAAAAAATGTAGACAATTGCTTGGGACTTATACCGGGACCTGCTACACTTTAGGACATGACTCTACCTATTTAGCTATTTGGATAGTGAAAAAATCAGTATACCTTTACATATACTACTAAGCTACCTGTTACCATTGCTAAGCATCAAACAGCGCACTGCTGTGCTCTGAGCTGCACTGCACAAATGGTCATTCAAAAAATAAATGCAGTAAAATAAAAAAAGTAGACAGCTATAACTAATTAATTACATCCAGTTTCTAAATTTAGATGTCTGCCAGGTGTCAGCTCTGCATGTGTGAGTTCATCTCAGCACTGCTGTGCTCTGCACCATGCAAACAAGCATAAAAATAAAAAAAATAATAAATAAAAAGTAAAACAAAAAAAACAATTCACACATATTCCTACACTAGCAGGGTACATTATAGGGACTCTTATCCTGTACGTAAGATCTGTCCAGGTATTCCCTACACAGTCCACAACCACGGGACAGCCTCTACACTGCTGCCTACATGGATTCAATATCAGTGTTACTATGATATCCCTCGGCAGCGAGCCATGATTAATATGCATGGTGAGCTGCTGAGGGGGAACTGTGGCTGCGTATATGGGCACATATCATATAGGCTCTACAAAGAGCTACATGGATTTTATTGAATGAAAATGATATGGTTAAGAGATATGGTTAAGAAGTAATATAACTTAGAGGGGCTAACAAAGGTTAAAGCATTGCAGAATAAGGGGAATCTCATGGAACAAGAAGAGGAGCAAATGCAGTGTGCTAAAGAGAAAATAAGGGTGTATCTGGATAATATGCATGAGTTTAAAAAGTTTGCAGTTAAGCAGCTTTTTAATTGAATTTTTTGATAACAGCTCCAAAAACTTTTAGCTCAAAGACTTAGGCAATTGAACTTTGAAAGGGTTGTCACCAAATTTAGGGAACATATAGCAAGAAAAAAACAGAGATCCTGTAGAGGTTTTAGAAATATTCCAGAAATTGTATGAAAATGAAAGCAGAGAAATGTGTAAATCAAGAAAGACTTCAAATGGAAATATTTATGGAAGACCTAATTATTACCAGGTTACAGATAGACAAGGCTCAGCAACTAATTGTTAAGATAGGAGGTGATGAGATAAAAACAGTGATGTATGATCAATTTTCAGGAAAGTCTCTAGGAACAGATGGTATTCCTTTTGTGGAGGGGAGGCAAACATTTGATGACATTAATAGAACATTGATTATGCAGAGGGAAGCAGAATATAAGAAAATTCCTCTGTTGTTGGTGGGTCTTGATGCAGAGAAAGCATTTTAAAGAGTATCTGGGATTTTATGAGTAGATCATTGGAAACATTGACATTCCATGATACAATAATATGGTTAATTAGAAGGATATATATGAAGGATCAGAGGCAATAATTAAAGTGGGAAGGTTCCTCTCAGACAAGCTGTGTTTGAACAGATGAACCAGGCAGGAGTGTCCTCTTTCCCTTTTGTTATCTGCTTTATAATTAGAGACATTGGCAAAGAAAATAAGGGTCTCAGAAATACAAGGATATAATTGATATGGTAATCAAGAAAAGTTGACTTTATTTGCAAATGATATTATTTTGTACCTCATAAATCTAGAAATGGACATCTTAATGTTGTGGAACATTTTGAGATAGTTTCTTGTTTTGAGATATAAAATTAAAGAAGATAATACAAAGATTATAACCATAAATTATGTACCCACACACAAACCAGTTTGGCAATACTCATATTTATGGAAACATGATAAGATGAAGTATTTAGGAGTATGAATTAAAAAGGCTTGTGTTACAACAGCTAAGGATATGTGGGAAGAGACTAAACAAAAGATAATACAAAAGTTGAGACACTGAAAACGCTTACATATATATATATATATATATATATATATATATATATATATATATATATGGATAGTAAGATACAAGTAGTGAAAATGTTTTTTGTCCCTTTAGTCTTCTATAAGGGTCAGGCATTCTTGTTAATCATCTAGCAGTCACTGTTGTCCAATGTATATAAATAATGTACAAGCATGTGCGTCAGCTACCTAGATATTTACTTTTGTACTGTAGTTGTTTATTCTTTAATACCTATCATGTTTCATAGGTTCATATTAAGCGAACTGCCCTTGCGAGCCATTTTAAGCCTAGCCAATTATCTCTTGTGAGACTTAAAGCCTGCACCTTGTGTTTGTAAGGCAAACACCTTAACCATTAGGCCACCCTTCCAACCCCTTTTTCCAAAAAAAAAAAAAAAAAAATTATCTGCTTTTACTGTATTTGTGTTTCTTCCTAATTTATTTTGCTTTTGCGTCATCTTAAAAGTACTCAGTTGTATTTATTACTTCTTGATGCAACTCATTCTAAGCCTTTTAGTTTAAGCACTTGGGCTTCAGACCAGTTGTTTTACATTAAGAAGGTTTGTGGTTTGCACTGTAGTGGCAGGACAGGTAGCTTACATCCTTCTAAGTTGGGAACTGCTGATTGAGGTCTCAGTGTCAGTTATTCTAAAAGTGTATTAATTCTGGTTTAAGCACTTGGGCTTCAGGCCAGTTATTTTACATTAAAAGGGTTCGTGGTCTGCACTCTTGTGGGAGGAGAGGCTGGACTCTGCCCTTCTGAGATGGGAATTTCTGGTTAAAGGCTTATAGTGCCTGCATATTTGAACTGCTTCTTACTGAAATTGGTACACCTTGTTTGCTGTAGCGTAGACTAGATCCAGGCCTGCTGAATCTAGCTTTGTTTGTATAACTTAAGCACTAATCCAGGCATTCTTCAAAGTATTCAATTGTATTTATTACTGCTTGGTAGTAACTTGATTAAAGTTTAGCTATCATTCTAAGTCTTTTGGATTAAGCACTTGGGCTTCAGACCAGTTGTTTTACATTAGGAAGGTTTGTGGCCTGCACTGTGGTGGCAGGACAGGTGGCTTACATCCTTCTAAGTTGGGAACTGCTGATTGAGGGCTCAGTGTATGTTATTCTAAAAGTGTATTAGTTCTGGTTTAAGCACTTGGGCTTCAGGCCAGTTATTTTACATTAAGAAGGTTCGTGGTCTGCACTCTTGTGGGAGGAGAGGCTGGACTCTGCCTTTCTGAGCTGGGAATTTCTGGTTAAAGGCTTATAGTGCCTGCATATTTCAACTGTTTCTTACTGAAATTGGTACTCCTTGTTTGCTGTAGCATAGACTAGATCCAGGCCTGCTGAATCTAGCTCTGTTTGTATATGTGTTGTTTGTTTGCTTGTTATTTCCCTGAAATGCTAATACCACCTAAACCGCGGCTTTTCAGCGCTTCTGTGGATCCCTAGTGATATCTGCATTGCTTAGTGTACTCATTTCCTTGTTTCACTTAAAAGAAAGTTACTGTTTGTTGTTTTTGCATTTAAGTTACCTGTAACACATTGCATTTAAGTTACCTGGCACTTGCTTACTAAAGGCACTTGCTCACTAAAGCAATTATATAAGTCAGCACTAAAAAATTAAAAGCACTACACTCTCACAAAGTCCTCTCGAGTACCTTGTTCCCCATTGGCCCTTTTTTTTCAATTATAAAGGAATTCCCAATACTATTCTAGCATGTCCAAAGGTCAGTTGTCAATCTTCTCTCCGGTCCAGCTGGTGAATCTGGGAATCTTGAGGCAATGTTACAACTGCCTCATGTACACAGACAACCCTCTCCTCCTCCCAATAAATTCCAACACATGTGAGAGATGCATCCAAATAGCCAAACTGGAGGCTAAGCTCTCTCAACTCAGTACTGGCATAACCAGTCAGGAGGAGAAGGAAACCACACTCAGTACAATTCCAGTCTCACATAGACCTACCACGACAGCAGACCAAACACATAAACACACAAAAACATACTCAGAGGCTCTAAATAAAAATCTGCCTAAGCAGCAGAGACCTCCAAAGCAGACACCCAAGCAACCGCTACCCCAAAACAAAACACGTGCAACACATATCTCACAAAGCCAGTGTGCCAAACAGTCACAGCCCTTAAGGCTAAACAACACACCTGATACACTTGTAATAGGTGACTCTATCATCAGACACACTGACGTCCCGCTCACCAAGCTGAACAAGGAAAAGGTCACGGTGAGCTGCCTGTCGAGCGCTAGGATCCGCCACATAACACAAGCACAAAGGTCACTCCAAGGCAAGTACAAATATGACTCAGTCATTGTCCATGCTGGTGTGAATGACCTGAGATGTACCTCCCTGGACTACATGAAAAGAGACATAGAGGAGCTCTCTGAGCATGTGGCCCAGGCCGGTATGACCCTGACCTTGAGTAGCATCTTACCATCACCAAGAATGATGCCACAATATGAAGACAAGATGATCAATTTCAACAATTGGCTTAATTATTGGTGTCATTCAAAGGGGATCAATGCCTGTCAGCCTGGGATGACATGCTCGACAAGCCACGATGCTTCGCTAGGGACGGCCTGCACCTGTCACCCCTGGGCTTTCGGATATTGGCAAAGGCTCTTGCTACCCCCATAGTGCCTTTTTTAGGCAAGGCTCAAAAGACAAACCCACCTCAATAGGTATCACAAGGGATAAGAAACTAAGAGTAATGCTACTCAATGCCAGAAGTCTAAACCTCAAGATGCACGACTCGAAACTCTCCTTAGCATGGAGAAAATCGATATCTGTGCAGTAACAGAAACCTGGTTCAAGGCTCCCGAGAGCACCCCAGCACTACCAGGTTATACCTCATACCATGCTTTTCGGCCCGAAAACTTGGACCGACCACAAAAGGAGGGAGAGTATCAATATTCTTCAAAGATACCCACACCTCCAGGTTGGTGGCACAGCACGAAGCATCAGAGACTATCCATGTGCAACTAACAGTGGGTAAAACTGCCTTCCAGTTTATAGCCTGCTACAGACCACCCTCCCTAACCCAGGAACCCCACTCGGCCTTCATGAGAACACTGGAAAATATGAAGGTCTCTCCAAACACCATTATATTGGGCGACTTCAACTACCCAAACATAGACTGGGAGCATTACTCTAGTTCCAACACCCTAGCCCAAAGATTCCTAGAATTTATAAACTCAAATGCTATGGAACAACTTGTTACCACTCCCACAAGAGGGGAAAACATACTGGACCTGATCATCACCAACATGGGGACTCTATGCTCCAGACCAGAAGTGTATCCTTCACTGGTAAGATCAGACCATAAACTAATCTCACTGGATGTTCACATCCCAACAACACCCCCTGCCAAGAGAACCACACTGAAAAACTTCTCTAAAGCAAATTTCACACTCCTCAAAACTGAGGTGGAATCCTTCAAAGCCCCCGGGCCTGTGGAAAATACGGCCCAGACCGCAGAATCCTTTATAAACGCATTCTATGAACACCTTCAAGAATGCATGGATCATGCGATCCCAAATAAAACCAAGACCCAATCCTCCAAAGGCAGACATCCTGTCTGGTGGACCCCAGCCATAAACAAGCTATACAATAGAAGGAGGAAGCTACTAAATGATAGAGCAAAATTCCAAAAAGGGAAGGCATCTCTGATCAGTATTAGCAAAAAACTACGAGCACTCATAAAATTGTCTAAGGCCAGCTTCGAGAGAAAAATTGCACAGGACACTAAGGATAATCACAAGGCTTTCTTTAGTTATGTTAGGAACCTGGGTGGTAATTCCCAGATATGCTCAGAATTAGTCCAAAATGACAAAAAATACACCGAACCCACAGACATTGACAACATCCTAGCTGACAGGTTCAGTGCAAACTTCTCCCCCCCCACCAAAAGGGCAAATATCTATTCCAGCAGAGTGCTGCACCCCTGACATCTCGGATGCTCAGGTAAGAGCCGCCCTCTCCAAAGCAAAAAACACAGCATCAATGGGACCAGACGGTGTCCCGGGCTGCGTCCTACATGAACTCCAAGAAGAGCTAAACCCAAACATAAAACTACTGTTCAATCTCAGCCTTACTACAGGATATGTACCCAAAGAGTGGCGTACAGCAACTGTGGTCCCTCTCCACAAAGGTGGTGCCTCAACGAATCCTGGAAACTATCGCCCTATAAGCCTGACTAGCTTGGTCTGCAAAGCTATGGAAAGGATAATCATGGACCTCATAAATAAAGATATTGGGGACCTACAGACACTGGATCCTACCCAGTTCGGCTTTGTTAAGGGCAGATCCTGCCTCTTAAACCTGGTTGATTTCTTTGAAACAGTCACCAAGGCCATTGACGAGGGGAAGGTGATCCACACAGCCTACCTGGACCTCGCAAAAGCCTTCGATACAATACCCACTTGGGCATTATAGATAAGCTCACCAGCTTAAATATAAACCCCTATGTCACTAGATGGGTTGCAAACTGGCTCAAGGACAGAACCCACATGGTTAGAATTGCTGGAGCCATGTCAGACTCCAAACCAGTTACAAGTGGCATCCCACAAGGCGCAGTCCTGGGACCTCTCTTGTTCAGTATATATTTCTCGGAGGTACAGGCCAACATAGAAGGACTGTGGCTGACCAAGTTCGCAGATGACTGCAAACTGGGCGCCATAATCGACTCTCCAGCCGACACAAGCATCCTCCAAAAGGGCCTCATAGAAACAGACAACTGGTGCCAGAGACATGGCCTCAAGCTAAACACCAAAAAATGTATAGTCATCCCCTTTGGCAAAAACAAAGTGCCCACACATTACCACATAGGTGGTAATCCATTAAGTACAGAAGAAGTAATTAGGGACCTGGGGACCCAAGCTGATAGCAATCTCTCATTTGACAACCATGTGGCCAAAGTGGTTAGAAAAACATTTTATATAGCCCACCTAATCATGAAGGGATTCACATCTAGATCAGGGGAGGTCATCGTGCCTCTTTACTCATCCCTCATCAGGCCCATAATTGAGTACAATGCCCCTTTTGGGATGTACCTTACCAGACACCTGCAGCAACTGGAAAGACCCCAAAAGTACCTCACCAAGAGGATCAAAGGGCTCAAACAGATGCCATATGCTGCCCGGTTAAAGAAACTCCAGCTCTACTTATTGGCATACCGCCTGTTCAGAGGCAATCTGTGCCTGACGTATATAGCCATGTCCAACCCAGAATTAATGGACATGCTGCACCTCAGAAAATCCAAATCCTATCGAGCTACACGCTCGAGAGACTTTAACCTCAGCACTGAAATAAATAGGACATGCTGGAGGGACAGATTCATAACCCAGAGGCTCCCTTCATTCTGGAATAAAATCCCAGTCCAGGTTAGGCAGAGTCCCTCATTGACTCTCTTCAAGAGGAATCTCGATGAGTGGATGGGGGATCGTAGGTTTACCCCGGGTATCACTTCTGTGTCACTGTTAGACAGAGGCACAGTATACTAACCTCGAAAAAGGGCACAGCAAAATTAATTTAAAATGGGTGGCGAAAGCCAAACACATTCTGGCTAGGCTTATAAATGCCCTAGGGCAGATAGCCTAGTATGAACCTATGAACCCATGTTACTTTTCTTTTTGTGCTTGTTTTCTCCTGTAAAAGAGCTGACACTCAAAATTTTGTTTAGGTAGCACTGTTTCCTAAATGACAATAAAGTTTATTTTTAATCTTTGAATCTTTGAATTAACCTGAGGAGAAGTTGTGCACGATAATTAATAACGAATTGATTGAATTTATCTGGGGTGGAAAGAGGGCAAGAGTTAAGTGGGATAAGAGGATCCTTCCAATAGAACAAGGTGGCTTAGGTTTACCTGCTATTTTAGAGCTACACGGTTAAGGCTTATATACACAACACAAGCAGGAGATTATAATTCAAAGTAGAAAGAGGTGAAGACAAAGCAATGAGGAATTTCAAGAAACAGAGAGAGAGAGTGGGGTTTTGAATGCAGATCCTTAAGGAGAATATTAACAGCTATATACAGTATTATATTCATAAAGTAGCAGAAAGTAGAACGGAGAAAGGAGATTTTGCCCATAGGGATGGCTGCAAGTAGGGGTACAGAAAATAAGCAAGATGGGGGCTGGAATTTACTGGAGAAACCTGGCAAAAGAACCAAGATATTGGGAGTCAATAACTCAAGCAGGAAAGGTAATAGAGTCGGATGAGGCCAAGAAGACATTTGAATTACAGGGTAGAGATTGTCTTCCCCTACAAGGGCTTGATCTCAGAGTACAGGCAAAGAGAGAGGGATAGGGAATTTTAACTGAAAGACCTGCTCTGGTAGATTTTTAGTTGAACCTAGAAGTGAAGCAGCTGTTAAATTACATTTTAACTATAGTAATAAATCAGAGGAGGTTAGAAAAGATTCAGAAGAGAGAATGGAAAAGAAATGTATAAGAAAATAAGGGGAAGACGTATATTCCTCCCGAGTATGCAACCCAGTCAAGAAGGTTTAGGATCTTTGCTTGAAAGTGTTTGCATAGGTATTTTTATACCCAATTAGACTTCAAGGAATTTTCCTCAGGTGGGTAACAAATGTTGGTGGTATGATGGAGAAGAAAGAGGTAACTGGGAACATATGTTTTGGAGTGTAATAAGTTGGCAGATTTTTAAAAAATCCCTACAGAGTACTCTGTCCGAAATATTGGATGAGAAAATGGCTCTAAGTAAGGAAATGATTCCTTTGAGCTGGGGTACAGGATCTTAATTGCCCAGAAATAGTAAGGCCTTATTAAGTTTAATTCTGCAGGCTGCCAAAAAAGAAATTACTAGAAAATGGAAATCAAAGTCTACACCAATAATACAAGCAAGAAAACCAAGTCAGATCTGGAACTGGAGGTAGAAACAAATCAAAATAAAACAAAAAATTACCAGTATGTCAGGAAACTTAAACTCCAAGCAAAAGAACACTTTATTACACCAAACAACATGGTTAAGCGCAGTTGTCTCACATTTAAGACATCATCACAACCATGAGCAAAACCTAATACTGAACTTTTAAAATAAATGAAAAGGACACACCCACAAGTAGCAACTAGTCCAGTATAAAGATTGCTAACATCAAGAAAAGAATTAAAGGAACCACCTTAAAAAGCATACAAAAGACAAAACATATACAGAGTATACTCTTTCCATGCAGATTAAAAACATAAAGGGAAACTACAACAAGGTAGATCAAGTGTGTACTTTATAGCACCAAGTCACAATTTGCTAGCCCTCCTTTTCTTGATGTTAGCAATTTTTATACTGGATTGGTTGCTACTTGGGGGGGGGGGGTGTCCTTTTCATTCATTTTAAAAGTTCAGTATTAGGTTTTACTCATGGTTCGATGATGTCTTAAATGTGAGATGAAAGCACTTAACTGTGTTGTTTGGTGTAATAAAGTGTTCTTTTGCTTGGAGTTTAAGGTTCCTGACATACTGGTTGTTTTTATTTTATTTTAAAGTCTACACTAACTGCATTTTTGGTACTGAATTTTATAACAGAGATAAAAAAACTGGAAGAGGAATCTTTAGAAAGGGGAAGGAGCAATTTACATAGAAGTAAATGAAAATTGTGGGAACAATACATGTGTAATAATGTTCAAGAGTAGGAGAAGTGAGGTTTAAGAGAAGGCAGGAATTCAGCAAATATTTTGTAATGTTGGACTGATGATAGTAGCAAAGAAAATATATATGATGTATATTGTATTTAAATAGAAATATGTTAAAATGGTTTATTTTCTTTTCTTTTAATGTATATTTGTCGATGTCTTATGTCATAGTTTAATAAAGGTGTTCAAAAAACAGGGAAACATTTGACCAGTGCACTTGGAAACTTCCCCTACTCTTTTTGATGTCACTTCCTATGTACAGGCAGTCAAAGAGAGTAGTCAGAGAGAGAGAAGAAAAGTGATGGATGTCTCAGATGAGTAGTCTTGTGACTTACCTGTAATCTTGGATGTTGCTGATGTTTATTCTGCTCTGAATTCTCTGGATAAGATTATTTCTTTTGCTACTGACAGATTCTCAAATACAGTTTTGGTTAAAATAATTAATGATCCAGAAACTTTGGATGTTAAAGCAATTCTTTGAGGAGATATCACGGATAAGTGTTCCCCTTTGTTGGTTGCTTCCTCTTCTGGCTTGCAAGTAAGTAAATAACAGTGATGTTTGTGATACATACTATATGCAGTAACCTGCTAAAATTTCTTCAAAGAAGGCAACTAATGTTTTCCTTCGTATGCTGCTGCTGCTGCAGCAGCTACAGCATGTTCTGCTGACTTTGGTAAATCTTTTCCAGCTGGTTTAAGTTGTCCAATTGTCTGAATTGCAAGCAAAACTTAAAAACAAAAGTGATAATTTTTTTTCCTGTGGGATATGGTGCTATCTCCTTTAGGTCTGTCTACCACTAACATTAGAGCTTTAATTCATTTGGGTACTGAACCTTTTGCTGAGCTTACATTAGAGACTTGGATGCAGCTCATCATTTTTTTGTATTCTTTTGAACTTAAATGCCAGGAACATCTTTGGAATTTATATGTAGTGCAAGCTAAAAACATGCATAACAAATATAAAATAATAGTGCAAGTCAGGACTACCGAGTCAGATAAAACTGATATTTTTCCTTTTCTTGGCATTGGGATAAAGTTCTTGTTTTGAACCTTGTGCTGGATGATAGACATTTGTGAATTTAGGGATGGAGATTCTGGGCTGTTTTTAAATTTGAAAATCAAAAGATTGTTTATTTACCTAGTGTCTTGCATATAAATGGCCATAAATATACTATTAGATATGGGGAGGCAACCAAAATTTTGATTTTCCTGTGGAGCTTTTGACCATTTAATTGGTGTTATACAAAGAAGAAATGTAATAACATAGCCAGCTTTAGGCACCAGCAACCCTGCAAGGCCCTGGGGGGCCCCTGGTCCTGGGGGGCCCCCAACCACTGCAAGTTATCTTATCTTGATAGTTTGTAACCAACAAAAGCTAGTACAGCAATCCTGTATACTTAATAAAGTGGGTGAGTAACAATAACTCATATTTATTATCTCCTTCAAAATCCAAAGATCTTTAGTTATAGTAACGGTATTTGTCAAGTAAGAAGCTTTACAATTTCATTAAATATTTTACCACTGACATAATGCCCCTGGCTTATTTAAACCCTGTTGGTGGACATCCTCTTCACTAAAACTAACATAGCCAGCTTTAGGTACCTGCAATAGCTGCGGCCTCACAAAAGCTGCTTTTGGTTGGAGAAAAATGTATTAATTTTCGATTGCAATCTTTAACCCGAACAGGACTGTGATATAACCCTGTTAGGACAAAGCTGTAAGGAACATGAGCAAAGTAAGCACTAGAGAGATCACCAGCCCAGAGTGGCCAGTCTCAGTGCACACCTTGGAGTTTAAGAAGAGATGATGCTTCTAATCTTCAGGGATGGTTTCTCTTTCAGGTTTTTTTATACATACTTGCAGAACAACAGATACTGTAACTCTCAACATCTTTGCTGAAGAATTCTGCTCAGTGACAATAATAATAGCATAATAAAGTCTCAAAATGAGGAACACATTTTAAATATTCCTCTAATTCGCTTAAAAAAGTTAATAGAATAACACATTTTGCATCAGCATGCATTTTTAGACAATAAGAAGTATAAAACTCTGATGACTGGCTTTATTGTAACAGAGCAAAATTATAAGGCAAAATCAGGAATATGTGTGAAGTCAGGGATAGTGATAGGTATTAATTTACTACTCAGTGAGGTAAATAAAAATGACTTATCCCTGCTCCTGTTTGATGACTGCTAAACAGCACTCACTGATCTTGTGCAACAGTACTAGTGTACAATGTTTGGTGTTTGCTGAAATAAGTACAAAACTAGCATTGCAGTGGTGTGTGTGTGTGTGTGTGTGTGTGTGTACAAAAATATCACTGATTTTTATCAATGCACACATCCAATAATGCCAGGACACACATTATTCTTCTGGAAGTGATTATACTTCAAAAGTAAGGCTTAAAATATGTCACAGAACATTCAGACACTTAGATATTTTAGGAATTTGGTGACCCGCACTCCCCAGACTGTATAAATGGATACAGGGTGCTCCTTTAATCATCCTTGACTCTGTGGGGACCTCAATAAAGCTGTTTTTGGTTAAGGAAACATGAGGAAAAAATGCATTCATTTTCTGATTGCACTCTTTAGCCTGAATGGGGTTGTGATATGACCCTGTTAGGATAAAACTGATAATAGTCTCTGACCTCAACCACAAACATTCTAAAACATCCCTGCTCAGATGTTTATGTACAGAAATTTACGGTAGGTTATGTGGGTGCTGGGGATTGTGTAGTCATTGTTTCCTTTATTTTTCTAACAGACCTCAGAGGTATACAAAGAAGGTTACTTTAGTTCCTGTAGGGGCGGTGTGCTGCCTGGTAGCAGCAAAGTAGAATACATTATTGCAATCATTATTTTTTTCACTTTCCTCACAATCAAACATCAAGCACGCATACAGCTGGTTGCCATTGAGGGTTAGGATTGATGAGAGAGTAGGCATGCTATGTATTTGTCTTTCAGCAGTCACTTGAAATGCATGACTGTGGCCATTTGAACCTCTGCTTTCCTCCCAGTCTAACATCAGAGGGATGCATAGGCAGTAACTGTCTTTTTGGGGGGGTTAGGGAGGCGGGCAGTATTCCCAGACAGGATCTGTGTATCCTCACAACAATTGGCTTGTTAATTTATTATGAGCTACTATTTTGAAAGCTTTGAACTTTAAGCCTCGGACACAACGTATGTCTTTATTGAAAGAAAAAAAAATAAGACTGAAATTCTTTTTCTTACTCATAATTTTTGTTTAGGCCACTTTTGAATTAAAAGGTTGGGAAATGCTAGAAAATGCAGCCCAGAGCATCTACAACGCCTATGGCTTCTGGGGGCACTGGCATAAGTGAGTTATTTCCTAAATGGTTATTACTGTGCTGTCTTGGTCAAGAAAGTATATTGAAAAGATGCAATGAAAATTAAAGCTGAACAGCAGCACTGAATTTCTTTCCTTAATCATAATTTCTGTTCAAGCCATCATTGATTAAACAGAAAAGCAGTTATAAAGTACTTTACATCATATATAAAGTTATGGCTTCTTGAAAAAGCTGAAAAAAAGGTAAAATGTGAGAAATGGAAGAAAAAAAGTAATTTGCATAATGTGGGAAGCCCAACATAAAGAGAAACAGATGGGAGGAGTGTGTGTGTGTGTGTGTGTGTGTGTGTGTGTGTGTGTGTGTGTGTGTGTGTGTGTGTGTGTGTGTGTGTGTGTGTGTGTGTGTGTGTGTGTGTGTGTGTGTGTGTGTGTGTGTGTGTGTGCATTTTGCAGGGGTTGAAACAGTAAGCAGTGCCTGGGTTTCCATTTCACCTTAGTTCAGCCTTGTACATAGAGTTGTTGTAAAGTATCATTGTTACACCTAAATGCCAGTAACTGTGACTGTCCCTTTGTGAGATGGGCCAGTATAGTATTGTGTGTAGGCCTGTTGTAATAAGATCATTGTAGCTACACATCAGTCTGTGTGTACTACTCCTAAAAGCCTGCAGCATGAACTAAAAGGATGGCTAGAAGGGGTGGCAGTGACAGGGTGATACTTAGACTGGAAGTGGCCAGGGGCCTCCAACTTGACATTTGCTGGGGGCCCCCAAAATGCTAACACCAGTCCTGTGTAATAAGTGTGGTCTTTTAGGACATCTGGATAAACAATGTGTTCTATTTTTGTTATAAATGTCAGTTACACAGGCATACTTGGGTAGATTGTCCCTATAAGGTACCTGGGGATACTACTCTTCCTAATTCTGGGCCTCCTGCTGAGATTATGCAGATTTCTGCAACAACCCTGCTGTGTCTATTGATGGAACTGTTGGCATAAATGTTGATGATATATATATTTTAGTATTAATATTTCTTTACATAATAAATATGATAGTTTGTAGAAAAGGATGATGGAAAAGAAGATGAACATGAGGGTGGTAAAGAAAAAATGTGTCCTAATAATTCTATAGTGGATCGAGTGAAACAAAGAAAATGTAAATTACATCCAAGCCTGAACAAGAATGGTTGTCTTAAAAAGGGCAAAGCTTAATGTTATGCTTCTTTCCATTAAAGTTAACAATCTTGTCAGTAATATTCAACATCTGAAGGTAATGCTACTCAATGCCAGAAGTCTAAACCTCAAAATGCACTCTCTCGAGGCACTCCTAAAAATGGAGAACATCGATATCTGTGCAGTAACTGAGACCTGGTTCAAGGCTCCAGAGAGCACCCCTGCAATACCAGGCTACAACTCTTACCACACTTTTTGGACACCAAACCAGGACCGAAACACTAAAGGTGGAGGAGTGTCAATATTCACCAAGGATATTCACACCACCAGGCTAGTTGGCCAACACAATGCGTCTGAAATTCTCCAGGTGCAACTAATACTAGGTAAGACTGCAATCCAAATTGTAGCTTGATACAGATCCCCCACCATGCCCCAAGATTCTCACTACACCTTTCTAAACATACTGGAAAATATTAAGATAGAACCAAACATCCTAATAGCTACCCTGCCATTAACTGGGAAAACTACTCATGTACCAACACCTTTGCCCAACGGTTCTTGGAATTTATAAATTCCAATGCCCTGGATCAACTAATCCATAGTCCCACCAGGGGGTCCAATATCCTAGACCTGGTCATTACCAACATGGGAAATCGATGCTCCACACCTATGGTCACCCCTTCATTAGCCAGGTCTGACCATAAGCTAATCACCCTTAACATCCACATCCCACCCCCACTCCCCAGTAAGGAAACCTCCATAAAAAACTTCTCCAAAGCCAACTTCATGCTATTCAAGTCAGAAGTGACAAACTTCATGACACCCATGCAAACGGGAACTGAAAGTTCAACTGCTGAACCCTACACTAAGGCACTGTACGAGCACATCCACTCATGCATGAATCGTGCCATCCCAAATAGATCCAAGATGCTCTCATAGAAAAAAAGGAAGCCAATCTGGTGGTCCCCTGCCATAAACAAACTTTACAACAAAAGGAAGAAACTGTTGCAGAAAAAAGGAAAATCCCAGAATGCAAAAAACTCCCTTACCAGCCTCAGTAAGAAACTGAGATCCCTCATAAAATCCTCCAAAGCTAGTTACGAAAATAAAATTGCCAAAGATTCCAAACACAACCACAAGGCATTCTATAACTATGTCAAGAATCTAAATGGCAATGCTCAGATCTGCTCTGAGCTAAAACAGAATGGCATTAAATATACTGATCCCAAGGATATTGCCAATATCTTGGCAGATCAATTCAGTGCCAACTTCACACCCCTCTCACCCCCTAAATGGCCCATCCCAATACCGGAAGATTGACAAAATCTGGTAATAACGGCCACACAGGTAAAAAACGCACTCCCCAAAGCTAAGAATACAGCATCCATGGGACCAGATGACATCCCAGGCTGTGTACTACATGAACTACAATATGAACTGGCACCTCACCTAAGTGTCATGTTTAATCATAGCCTCACCTCAGGTTTTGTGCCCACTGAGTGGCACAGAGCTACAGTTATCCCACTCCACAAGGGGGGATCCACCTTGGATCCCGGAAACTACCATCCCATCAGACTGGCGAGCCTTATCTGCAAGGCCATGGAGCATATTATCATGGAACTTATAAACAAAGACATTGGCAACCTTCAAACACTGGACCCCACCCAGTTTGGGTTCGTGAAGGGCTGATCTTGTCTCCTGAACCTGATTGACTTCTTCGAATCAGTCTCCAGAGCCATGGACAAGGGTAAGGTGGTCCATACAGCCTATCTAGACCTTGCCAAAGCCTTTGACACCATTCCTCACTCTGGAATCATAGATAAACTTACTAAGCTGGGCATTAATCCCTATGTCATCCAATGGGTTGCTAACTGGCTTACTGATAGAACCCACACTGTAAAAGTAGCCGACTCCAAATCCAGCTCCAGACAGGTGACAAGTGGAGTACCTCAGGGTTCAGTCCTGGGACCGCTCTTGTTTGGCATCTACTTCTCTGAAGTACAGGCCAACACTAAGGGACTCTGGCTAACAAAGTTCGCAGATGACTGAAAACTGGGAGCCATTATTGAATCCCCAAATTATGTGGATACTCTGCAAAAGGGCCTTACAGAAAACAGATGCTTGGTGCCAGAGCCATGGGCTCAAGCTCAATGCCAAGAAATGTATAGTTATCCCCTTTGGGAAAAAACATGTACCCGTGAATCACCATATAAGTGGCAGTACACTGAACATCGAAAGTGTGATAAGAGACTTAGGGACACAGGTGGACAGTGGTCTCACCTTCAATAACCACATCGCCACAACAGTCAGGAAATCCTTCTATGTGGCACACCTCATCACTAAGGGCTTTTCATCCAGAAAAAAGGAGGTCATTGTCCCACTGTACTCATCCCTCATTAGACCCATTATAGAATACAACGCCCCGTTTGGAATGTAGTTCTCAAGACATCTGCAACAACTGGAAAGGCCGCAGAAATACCTCACTAAAAGAATCACAGGCCTAAAGCAGATGCCCTACGCTGACCGCCTTAAAAAAACTCCAGCTATACTCTGTTGCATATCGTCTACTAAGAGGCAATCTCTGCTTAACATACAAGGCCATGTCAAACCCCGAGCTGTTGGACATGCTACACTTAAATAAATCCCAATCCCTCATAGCCACACACTCCAGGGATCTAAACCTTGTCATCACAATAAACAAAACATGCTGGAGGGATAGGTTCCTGACCCAGAGACTCCCCAGACTCTGGAATAGATTGCCCATATATGTCAAGCAGAGTGCTTCTTTGGCCCTCTTTAAAAGGAACCTTGACGATTGGATGGGAGAAAGGAAATTCACCCCAGAGATCATGTCAGTCACCCTGCTAGACAGGCGTCCAGGGAAGTAAATAGTGTGGGAAGAAATAGCCAGGGAATTGTTATGGCTAGGCTTGTATAGGTCCTAGGGCTGATGGCCTAGTACCAACCTATGAACCTATCTTGATGTTTTGCATTGATGTAAATCTGTTCTTGTTGGTATTATTTATTGGTTATACTGTATTTGATTCCTTTGCAGAGGTTGCAGTTTGAAACTTTATGGCAGTAAGGTTTTTTGGTCATTTGGTATAGATGCATGTTCTGGTACTGCTATTCTTAGTAAAACTGCTGCTAGCACTTGTTTAGATATTTTAGTTGGTAAAATATGATGTTTATTATTGATAGATTTTAAGTATATGGATTGTTATTTCAAACTTGCCGGAATCTATGCTCACGCTATCTCTTTTGAGGGAAGTATTTTGTTTTCAGATTTATTACCTGTTCTTATGGCTTCTCTCAATGTTATTATTTTGGGAAACATTAATTGTGATTTGCATTCTAATAAAAATAAGGGTTCTACAGATAGTAAAGCCTTGCTTAAAGCTATAAATTATAGCAAACTATGCATAGATAGGAAAATAGATTGTACTTATGAAAATGATTTTTTTTTACATATAGAAATTGATTGCATTACTTTTTATAATAATTTAACTGAATTAGATGTTGATATTTTCCTGTAGGCTTCTCTGACCATATGCATTTGGCTTATTATAGGAGATTATGTTAATTCCTTTACTTTAGGTAATGGGATAAAAATTTTGTCTGGGTCTTGTTTTTTGACTCTGGAATTCGCTAGTATTATGGATTCACTGTGGAATGATCATTCTAGTGTAAGTTTTTTTTTTTCCTGGGAAGATTGGTGGATTTCTTTTAAATATGAACTCAAATACATTTGTTTTGGAGAAAAATGTTAACTACAGAAAAAGCTATTCTATCAAAAGTTACTTTCCCAATATAATATTTTTTATATACTAACAAGGGTGATTGTTTACTTGCTGTTAATAGATACATAGAGCTAATTCTAGCAAAATTCGAGCCTTATTACATAAACAAAAATGCTACACAGAGGAAGAAATAAACTGTTTCTCCTTTTTTAAGTAAATATGCTATTCAAAAATGGGGGTATTCCTTTTTGTTGGCATTTTTTGCCTGTAAAAGCATCTTCTGCTGAGTTGCAAAATCAGATAGATACTGATATTACCTTTATAGAATTAAACTATTGTTTTAAAAGAAGTTAAAGTTGGTAGTTCTGGAAGCCTTTATGGCATTGATTCTTCTTTTTATGTTCATTTGACTGATTTTTAGAAACGTTTGTTTTAACATGTCTTGAATTTATAGTTAAATATGGGCATAAATAGATAAAAAATATGTAGGAGTGTTTTTAAAGTTTATCTGGAAAAGGAAGAGAGATAAAGCTTGTTTAGATAATTGGAGACCCCTGTGATTACTATATTTTTATGAAAATATTACAGTAAGTAAAGTTTTGCACAATGTTATTGGTAATAGTGTATGCTGTATTAAAGGTAAACTTTTAGATGAACCCCTGTGATTACTATATTTTTATGAAAATATTACAGTAAGTAAAGTTTTGCACAATGTATTGGTAATAGTGAATGCCATATTAAAGGTAAACTTTTAGATGAATTATTTTTGTTAGTTAAGGAAATTTCTAACTGTATTCTTTTGGGGAAAGATAGTAGGATGTTATGGGTTTTTGATAATGTTAATCATTTTAAGATTTGATATATCTTGACCTCTTATAAATTAGGATCTAAGTTATTACATGTTCTATATACTATTTATGATATTTCTAAAATGAGGATATTAATTAATGGTCATTTTGGTATGTCTTTTTTTATAAAGAAAGGGGTGAAGCAAGGCTGCCCCTTTAGTTGTATTATTTTTACTTTACTGATAAATTATGTTGTATCTAAATGTTGTGCTGAGTACAGCTGGGAATTGTATGATGGTTTGTGCATTCCTCTTTTAATTTCTTATGCAGATGATGCATTTTTTTATAAAATTATTCATTCCATCTGAAAGGTGATTCCAGTTTTATATTCTACATTGGGTTTTGTAGAGTTAAATTTTAATGTTCAGATGATTAGTGGTCTAGGGCATGGGGAAGCTGTATACTCTTTAACTTTTTCTTTATTGGGGATTCATGTTCTGGGTGTTACACGTGGGGATGTTTCTTGCATTATGCAGTAGTGAGAAGCAATTTTCCAGTGGATCTCCAAGATGTATAATTTTTAGCAGACTTTCTTTTTAATTATGTTGTTTTAGTGTAACTGGCTTATATTGATGGTGTTTATGTTTTATCTTCTGTTAATTTGTTTCAGTTTGAGTATTGCATTTAGGTTATTTTGGGCCGCCTGTTTAAATCCTATCAAAAGGGATAAAATTTATACTGGCAAAAAATGATGGCCTGAAGTTGACAAAACAAGTTATATGTTTATGTTCTTTAAATCTATTTTCCATGTTAAGTACAGTTTCTAGTGCCTTTTTTCTATTTTTAAATATCTTTATAGGATTAAATATGACTTTTTTGAAATTGATGTGTTAATCATAAGAAATCAATCTGAATGAAGGAAAATTATTATTATTATTTTTTTGTAATACTAGGTTATGGAAGCTTAATGTTACTTTATTGAGTGATCATATTACGTTATGGTATAAAATGCTTATGAATACATATTTTTTATTTTTATCCATGGAGTTCTTTATCCATTCATGTACAGAAATTTATTTTTCATAGATAAAAATGTTTCAGTACTGTTTGGGAATGGAGTAATTTTTGTGGAGTTGCTTTTAAGTAAATTACCTATTAAGGCAGAAATAAGATTTAAACAATTTTCAGACCAGTTATGTTCTTTGTGTAATGTGGAGGAAACATTTCAGCATTTTTTTTTTAGATTTTTGTAGACAAAAATATTTTTGGTCTTTTGTTTCTTCTATATTATATGTTCCTCCAATAGCTGCTGTTACTATGCATTATATTCAGTATGGAGTTTATGTTTCTTTTCACAGTGAAAACTTTTTGGATAGAATTTGCCTGACTATAGTGTGGTTTCTTTGGAAAGGAACCAAAGAGGTTTTGTATAACAAAAAATTGGAATAAGAAATATATTTTGAAAAATAAGGTATTTGCTTTGGATGAAAGGATGGGTAGGATAAATCTATATTTTTTCATGTTTTTATTTTCTCATACATTAGTCTATATGTATTATTTTGAATTGTGACCACATTTTTCATGTTTTGCTTTAGTGCCTGTATGCTTATCCTTGTGTTTTTCTATTTTTGTAATAAAATAACCCCTACTCTTTCTGACAAGTGCATTGGGATCTTTTATATTAATCTGCACTACCACTATCTCAAACAGATGGGACCTTGATTTAATGTCTCTTGTAAAGGATAGCACACTCAGGAGTGCAGTGTCCCTCATGCTACACTGCAGTGTCAGTAATGGGAATTTAAGGGGTGGGAATAGAATCCACAGCCTTCTGATCTTTCTGCAGTAAAGACACGTATACAACATGTTGAGCTACTGATATGACTACACTACATAAATATTATTGCATATCTGGAACATCTATACCTCCAATGTAGGATGCAACTAGAGAGAGAGAGAGAGAGAGACAGAGAGGTAACAGAGTGGGATTAAGCCAAGCAGATGTCTGGACTGCAAATTAGAGACTTCCTTTCCTACCAGGGATTGATATCAGAGAATAGTAGAAAAGAAATGGATAGGGGAGTTGCAGTTTTAATTTACTTTTTTATAGGGGTGCAACTGAATGCAAGACATCTAGGAATGTTTGGCTGAAATAGCTTACAGCTTCTTTTCAGAGCAGATATTTTAGGTGGGTCCGGTTACATTGATGGAGAATATCTTTAAAAACAATAGCAATAAAATGTTTCTTTTATCTTTCTATAATGTAAGCAGTTGTCCTTTTAAATTTTGTTTGCTTCCAGATGGGGGGCTGTAACATATAGTGTCACAAGTGTGGACTGTACTGTTGTAGGTTTAAGATTAGAATTCAGTCAATTGTATTTGGCCTGATTGTGACTTTATCCTTCTGAGTGGGTTTAGTTACTATTTGTGTTAATGCAAAGAAGTTGAAGGGAGGTAGTTCCTTATTTAGAATCTGAAGAGAGGAGATTTTAGCCCAATCAGTATTAGCCTCACCTAAAATAATAGTGTCACAGTTGATGTTTGCCATTATTGAGGAGATAAAAGCTTCTAATGTGTTGAAATTTGCTGTGATTGGTTTAAGAATGTTGTTTGTCTTTCGGCTTTTTGCCGGTAAGGGGTAGTCACAGCGGAACTCCGGTCCGCTAATGATTTGCAGTAGATTTTTACAAAATGCCAAGGTGCCAGTTCGATGCCCAACCTTCAACGAAGGAACGCCCATTTACGCACGTATGTCTTTCGAATGCTACCCAACCGCGGGGAGGACATGCAGACTCTACACAGAAGGCACTCCCAAGCCGAGAATTGAACAGGAGAACCTCTTTCTGTGAGGTAACAACGCTACCACCATAGGTAGATGGTTGATATAGAGTTGGTGAAATGCATTCAGTTTGACACTTGCTGGAAATAATTCACATTTACTGAATTTTGAATTTTGGTATATTTTCTTAAAGCATTGACTTCTAGACTATTTGAAAAAAGAATAATAATGCTACCATCACTTTTGGGTAGTTCAACCATTGTAGCCTGGATGGAGTATTTACAAACTATTGAAGGTACCACAAATGCAACCAACCAGAGAAATAAAAACCACAGCACAGAAAATGAGCTGGATACAAGCTTAACTTTTAATCTTTCTTTCTTTCTTCTTCTTTCGGCTGCTCCCATTAGGGGTCACCACAGCAGATCAACTGTTTCCATTTCCTACTGTCCTCTGCATCTTGCTCTATCACACCAACCACCTGCATGTCCTCTCTCACCACATCCATAAACCTTATCGTAGGCCTTCCTCTTTTCCTGTTACCTGGCAGCTTCATCCTTAGCATCTTTTTCCCAATATACTCTGCATCCCTCCTCAGCACATGTCCAAATCAACGTAATCTTGCCTCTCTGGCTTTGTCTCCAAACCTTCCAACTTGGGCTGACCCTCTAATATACTTATTCTTAATCCTGTCCATCCTCGTCACACCCATTGCAAATCTTAACATCTTCAACTCTGCCACGTCAAGCTCTGACTCCTGCCTTTTTGTCAATGCCACTGTCTCCAACCCATATAACATAGCTGGTTTCACTACCCTCTTGTAGACCTTCCCTTTCACTCTTACTGGTACTCGTCTGTCACAAATCACTCCTGACACTCTTCTCCACCAACTCCACCCTGCCTGTACTCTCTTCTTCACCTCTCTTCCACACTCACCATTACTCTGAACTGTTGATCCCAAGTACTTAAACTCATCCACCTTCACCACCTCTACTCCCTGCATCCTCACCATTCCTCTATCCTCAGTCTCATTCACACACATATATTCTGTCTTAGTCCTGCTGACCTTCATTCCTCTTCTTTCTAGAGTATATCTCCACCTCTCCAGGGCCTCCTTCACCTCTTCCCTATTCTCACTACAGATCACAATGTCATCTGCAAACATTATAGTCCACGGGGACTCCTGTCTGATCTCGTCTGTCAACCTGTCCATCACCATTGCAAAATAGACAACAGTACAAGCTTAACTTTTAATCACTTCTTCAAAATCATAAAAGTAATACAATCTTACAAAAAACATAAATCCATGACATAAGCTCTTTCATCGATTAAATATTGAACTTCTTCAGATATTATACAATTAAAACTTAAAGTTTAAGTACACACCAAAAACAATTCATTGGTTACTGTAGACGACCCAAGAATTCACTGATTGGCTTAATCAAAAGCTCCTCACTAATAATCCACATATCCATCTAACTTGCATATTACATACTTTAAAATTTAATTGGTGGATAATAAATATTTGCCTTTTCCTGATTTCTTTCCTTTTTACTACATCCCCCAATCATTAAAACTGCCGTTTAACCCCTAAAGACAATATTTTTAACAACCTGATGGTGTAATTCAAAACAACCACCTCTATTTAGCCAAAACCTAAATAATAAATGCACTACACTTACAATCATGTTTACAAAAACAGTTACAAAAACTCTTTCCCAAATACGCCCATTAATTCACTGTTCCAGGGCTTTAAGCTTCAACAAACAAGAGACGGAAGTCTGGATGGAGCATTTGTTCATTTAGTATGCCAGGTCTGAGCTGAGCCATGGTACTCTATCCAAGCATGAAGATCTTGCATCTAGATTGTGCATTTTCAGCCCTTTGGTGTCAAGATGTTGCAATATACTGGGATAAAATTTGGTTGCATGTCACCACAGACGATGATTTCAGTCGCTGAGGATAGTTATTGTTAAGAGTAGAGGTTATTCCGTTTTTTTGAATACTTCACTTTCTTTTTTTTATCTGATTTCTTGGAAGATAGATATTTGTGCTGGTTTATGACAATATGTTTGTGATTTTGTAAATTTGGATAAGTTTGTTTTTTCAAAGTAATAGTGGTTTTGATTGCATGAGTGCTTATTTGGAAGTGTTTTGTTTTGAGAACAACATTTAATAATTTGTTAGTGTTCCCAAAGACGAAAGCAAGGTGAGAGCAATGATGGTTAGTGACATCATTGTTTAGCTATTGGCATCAAACCCTTTTTTCACATTTTGTACATGGGCTCATGGTATCACCTCAGCAGTGACCATCACCTGGAGCCAATGTTCATACTGCTGGGTGGCTAGCCATGCCATGGAGTATGATTGTTTAGTTATTTGTACATTAATATTTCCCCTTTTCTTTTTATGTTTTTGCATTGACAGTGGGAATACATCAGGAAATACAAATTTATGAACTCCTGGGGTGACTGAAATTGGTAATGGGAGAGGAGAAAATCAGGTAAACAGTTATACCAGGCATTAAACAATCAGTGTACTCATGCATGCATCACATGTGCTGAGGCTAGGCTGAATTCAGAAAGAAGAAATAGACAATCACCAATAAGTAATTTAGAAGTGTTGCTGACTTGCAGGAAGGGAAAAATGGTGCAAAATGTAACTTTAAAGGTGTAGGCACTCACATGTTTCTTTAGTTCAGTGAAGCACATAGCATCAGGAGCAGAACTAAACAGATGAATAGAACAGTGTACTGTTCAGACATTGCCCAAAACTCAACAATGAATGCTAATCGTAGATGCTAACACCACTCTGTCCAGAATAGTTTGGGAAGAACATTAAGAGTTGTATACCGAACTAAGGAATTAGTTACCACCTTGTTTAAGCTGTATGCACTTTGTAACTATCTTCTGGGCCTGGTCCCTTATTTAAGATGGACCATTTAACTGTATGAAATTTCCACTTAAAGCTACCTGCACAATTGTTAGGGTTACTACATCTTTTTGCAACACATTCCAACACATTCCAAATGACCGCAGCTTATTTTGCAAAATAATTCCTCCTTGCCTCCTTCTTCAAGTTTCTATCCGGTTCTAGCAGTTACCTATCATCTTCCACTTGTAAACTTACAGGAATGGTAAATGTTAACAATGATTATACCTGCAAGGATTTAAATATAAAAATTACATCCTTCATTGCCTCTTTCTACCACCAGATGTACAGTTATGTCACCACCAACCCCATTACGTTTGCTTCAATCTAATCAGCATGTCCTGATCCATCACTAGACTTCTCTGGTAGTTTGTGGCCCTTTACAAACATAGGTACAGTAAACTCTCAGTTAACTGGAACTCAAGCAAACAGAACTCTCAAGCAACCGGAAAAAAACTGAAGACATACACTACAGCATGAACAATTCAGTTTTTCATGTGTTGCACTTTGTTTGCCCATGCAGAAACATACCTTACATTTTTAGAGTTTTAAAAAGGAAGACACAAATAAATATCTTTTCTCCTCAACCTGAGAACAAGTCAATCCAAACAAGTTAAATCGCTAAGATATCAACACTTGCTCCATGCTCACTCAGACAGTTTGTATCAGATTGCACATTCTCTCTCTGATCTCACACACACACACACACACACACACACACACACACACACACACACACACACACACACACACACACACACAGAGTCTCTTCAGCTTTCATACATACATTCACCCACTCTTTCTCTCTCTGATCTTTCACACACACTCCCTTCAGGTTTTATACATCTCTCTGATCTCTCACACATTTTCACTTCTACTTTTATACATGCATTCACTCAGACTTTCTCTCTCCAGTCTCAAACACACTCTCTTCATCTTTCATATATCTCTCTGATCTCTCACACACAGTCACCCCTACTTTTGTGCATGCATTCACTCTCTCTCTCTCTCTCTCTCTCTCTCTCTCTCTCTCTCCAATTCATTCACTTCCAATCCACTCAGTCAGCATGCCACTGAAAACCATTCTGTGTGCCACACTTTCTAGTGGAAATATAAGTTTAAAATATTATTCCAGCCAGGCTTTTAAGTAGTGTAGTTCAATATTAAAATCAAATCAATACAGTGTTTATGGTATGGTGTAGTATAGGGTACAGTATTTGTCAGGTCTATTTTAATAGTAACTCTCAAGTAACCAGAAACTACACTTATCCAGTACCTACTAATCCCCATGGGTGCCGGTTAACTGAGTGTTTACTGTACAAACTTTGCACAAACTGTTTAAAATTAAATGTAGTTTCACAAAGAATTTGTTGAGGGGAAGAACAGCTAAACTTTCTGTTTGTTTACTGTTTAGGAACCATTAAGTATAGACATCTTTTCTTAAGTGATATGGGAGCCCGTGTGTAGCAAATTAAATTATTGTAAGTCACACAATATGCAATAACACTTGTAGTATTCAAGGTCTGACTGCTTCTGTCTTTCAACAGATGGCTCTGCTGGAAATTCATAGGTTCACAGATTCATAGGAGGTTACTACGCTAGTGGCCCTAGTGCCCTTACAAGCCTAGCCATGTTACTCTCAAGTTGCCTCAGTTTTCTTTGGTTAGTTGGATCCAGTCTGCCATCCTGGCTATCTCAAAGCAGCCCTCCTACATAATTTTGAAAGGTTTGTATACTCACCAGTATTGCTGGATTCTTCTCTTGGAACAGTTAAGTGTTGCTCCTCCAGCAAAACATGCTATGTAAAGTTCTGCCTCAAAGAAGGAAATTTTTAATTTTGGCGCAGAGCCCCAGTTGTGATACAAATATTGAGATTCTGTCACAAACTTCTTCAACAGTGCTTGCTTTCCATGTTTATTATTCACATTAGTACTTACGTCAGCCTTGTGAAATCACAAGATGACCTTATCTCTTGCCTTGTTATTGTGACTGTCACTAAACTTTAAACTTTAAAAAAAAAATATTAGGTGTAAGCCTCTATCAGTATGGTTTTGTATTTAATTTGCAATTAATTTAAATTGCCTGTACAAGATCAAATTTAGTCAAATATAAAGATAAGCTTATGGACATTTCTGCAAATGAAGCTGAGAAATATATTAACAGGTCCACAATGACTGATCATCTCTTTGGTAGAAGAGATTATAACAGAGGAAAAAAATAGTATGGAAATAAAGTATAGTTAAGCAAGCAAATTTAACAAAATTACCAAACCAAGACATGAGTTCATGAAAATATCAGTAAATACACAAGATCTATTTTGAGTTTAATTCAGTATTTATTGAGTCTGCATATCAATAAATTAATAAAACTGATCCAGCTGGTCTTCTGTTTCATGGACTAGTTTGCAGTCATGGTCTGAAAGAGAGTAAAGTAACAAATAAAACCATTACCACAATATTTGGTTTTCAGGTTAAAACATGCATATAATTTATATAGATTTGCCTAGCTGCAACCTAAATGTGATGTATGCAAAAATATATTCAGAAAAGATACAGTCACTTGGTGCATTATATCGTAGCCACCAATTCCTAACCAAGCCTACTAGTAGAATCTCCATAGCCAATTCCCAGCTAATCTCCACTCTACGCATCCCCCATACTTAACAACCTTAGACAGACAGAACTACATAAGCTAGATGCTTGCTACAACAAAATAGCTAAATTTACCACTGGAACCTCCTATTGCAGCCATCATTGTATCTCATTTAAAGAACTAAACTGGCTAGAACTCCCACAACTCCTTCACTTTAATCAGCTCACCCTCGCTCATAGGTTCATAGGTTCATAGGTTCATACTAGGCTATCTGCCCAAGGGCATTTATAAGCCTAGCCCATAGTTATGTGGCTTTCGCCACCCCTTTAGTTTGAATAAAAACTATGCCTATCATTTTTCTGTGCCTCTGTCAAGCAGTGACACTGAAGTAATCATCTCCCATCCATTGGTCAAGATTCCTCTTGAACAAGGCCAGCAAGGTGCTCTGCCTCACATGTACCGGGATTTTGTTCCACAGCATAGGGAGTCTCTGGGTGATGAATCTGTCCCTCCAGCACGTTCTATTTATAACCGTGTCAAGGTTTAAGTCTTGTGGTTCTGAGGGATCTAGATTTTTGAGGTGAAGCATATTCATCAAATCTGGGTTTGACATGGCCTTATATGTCAGGCACTGGTCTCCTCTGAGCTGGAGTTCTTGATCTAGATGTGAATCCCTTCATGATCAGGTGGGCGATATAGAAGGTTTTCCTAACTACTTTAGCAACATGAGTGTCAAACGAAAGACTACTGTCAACTTGGGTCCCCAGATCCCTGATGACTTTTTCTGTGCTCAGTGGATTGTCACCTATATGGTAGCTAGGGGTAACCTTATTAACCACCCCCATAACATCCCTTCCCTTCAAACCCTTCTCCAACCCTATCACTCCACTAGGCCCCTAAGATCAAACAATGAAAATCAACTCACTGTTACCAAACCCAAAAACTCAACAGGAGAAGCCATATTTTCATGTACCATATCTAAACTTTGGAACAATCTTCCACCCTCTATAACTACTCTACCTTTCAGCAGTCTTTTCAAGACTGTGCTCAAATCCCACCTAAATTTGCACTGGCTTTGTCCTTGTTATAATCCAGACAAACTCCCCCACCCTTACCCCCCCACCTAGACTCTTACCCAATCTATGCTACTGCCACTACTAACGGCAATAAGAATTAGATAATTGTCTTTACATATTTTAAAAAACTTGTCTGACTACTTTGTTACTAATATTATAAACGACATAAACTATCTTAACTTGCACCATTTACTGTATATACTGTTGATAATCTATATCTTGTTACTGTATTAAGCCAACAACCAGTAATGTTGTTTACTAATGCTGCAGCTTTGTATCTCTAATTATCATGTAAATGATGTGGAGCTTTTCTCCCCGGGCATCCACTGAAAAAGGACCTGCATCGAGTCAGAATTTCCCAGTAAACAAATGTAAATAAATAAATAAATTGTGCAGCTGTAGTCACTGACTTTAATGATTTATAAAACATTTGCAAAGTTGATGGCAGTGTGTGTGTGTGTGTGTGTGTGTGTGTGTGTGTGTGTGTGTGTGCACATGTGCATGTGTGGGTATGCATGTGTGTGTGAAACTGACATCTAGAACCCAAATCACAAAAAAACAACATTAAACATGAAGCAATATAAATTTGTTAAAACACAGAAATCCTAAAACTAACAACATCAAGCTAGAAAAGCTAGAATCCATGTTGAAATCCACAGACTTAAAATGGAAAAATTACTAGGCACTTGTACTTCCATATCCTCAGTGTGGAAATATTTTAACTCTGAGGTCACATGGCCTAGGGAAAGGGAAGTACTTGCTTATATTGCAAAACCATGCACTCTGTTTCCCTCCAAGATGGTATAACATTAAAGTAACAACAGTTAAGTAGATAAACAAGGCAGCTGTCTTGTAAAAGCATGTACTAGGCAACTATCTTTAAAAAAACATGAGCTTGCTTTCCCTTCAAGATGGTGTAACATTAAAGTTAAAAGAATTAATGAATCAAACAGGAGAATAAGCAAGGCAGTTTGTCCCCAGCTCCACCCCAATAAACCTATTTCAAACTACCAAATATTTTGGTAATTTAAAATGCTTTTTTCCAAATACACTGTTGCATCACTCATATCTAGTTTGCATACATCTCTGTTACTACAGAAATGGCTTTTTCAGTTAATAGTGTAAGTACCCTATCAGTTCACTAAGCTACATTTCCAGACATTTTAAAGGTAACAAACTACTCTGTATTTCTCACAGCACCTGCCATTAACACAAATAGATGGGCACCTGCCATTAACACAAATAGATGGGCACTCAGTTTAACATCTTATCCAAAGGAGTGCAACAATACCCCCTTAAAGTGTCACATTCCACAGTAACTGCCATACTGCTTCCTTATGTTGTAGAACTATCTATAGACCAACTAATTTGCCAGTGTGTATATGGTCTAAAATAAAAAAATACCCATTTTTTGTGGTTAACCCAAATTTGAGTGTGCTTCAATAATGTACTTTTTATGACTTTATTTTTAATGTCTTTGCAATGCTCATAAATTTTATTCCCAAATAATTGCTTGGTCTTGCTGATTTTTGATAAATTCATTTTTGAACAAAGTGGTATTTTTTACCTACATTTTTGTGTTTTTTTTTTATGGTTCCTTCCAAGATTTTCCACTGGTTAGTTTTCTGCCTTTATTAGTGATTTTTTTAACCAGAGCATCCAAAGAGTGGTTTTGTTTTACTTGTTAACTCTTCATTACCTACCCAATAAAAATAGAACACACTGCAATATTAACTTTGAAAAAAATACCAACAATCTATATTCTGGAACTTTCAGGCTTTAGCTTACTAATGGAAGTGCAAGAATCAGTACTGTGAACCCCAACATGACAACAATGTAAATGTGATTCTATAAAAAACAGTGAATCGTGAGGAATAATAACATGCAAGTGATCATGGAAACTAGAAGATGTTCAGGTATACACATATATTTAAGTCAACACACTTAGACGTTCTTGCCCCCCTTTTCAATAAATACCTCCCAAAACTTAGCAGAGCTGAACACGATAATCAAGACTAGCCTAAAAGTTTGCTTAAAGTGTTTTGTTTATTTGTTGGTTCAGATCAAGGTTCCTAAAGAGGGTATTTGTAGAGTCACTGACTTTCTGAAGAAATAGGAGGTCAAACAGGATTGGGTCTTTCATGGGACTAAAAGTGAGACACAGGTAACCTCACAGCAACTAGTAGGCTACATAGTATGAAGACAGCTATGCTAATCTATTCAGATAATTGAAATATTTAAAACCTTTAATTTTCTTGGTTCTTTTGAGCCTTTCCAGTTGAGGTGGTAGGATGACCTCTTTGCTTTCTGAATATATTCCACTGGAAATTAACTAGGCGAAATAGAGGGATTTCCTGACAATGGTGGGAAAATGATAAATGAGAGACAGTAGTCCACATAGGTACCCATAGCTCCTGTGACTGTATCTGTCTGAAAAGTGCTATTTATAACTTATGAGATGGAAGCAGCTTTGTCGCCAAACCACTTTTCTTGAACCGGGTATTTCTATATTCCAGCCCTTAATGGAGCTGTTTAGTCTCAATAGATGAGTAGATAAGAGTACCCTGCTTGTACTCATCGGCAAACTTGGTCAGCCACACTTCTGGGATATTGACTTGGAAACTTGCGAAATAAATGCCAAAAAGGAGAGGATCCTGTAATAATCCCTGTGGTACACCACTAGTTGCCATTTTATGTTCAGAGAGAGTACCAACAATTTTCAATTTGGATCTTTTGAATAACCAATTTGTAATGCAGCAGACAGAGTAGATGTTTACATTAAGATTCTTTAATATTTAAATAATAACAGCACACACAGTAATGTCAAAAGATTTGGCCAGGTCAAGATAAGCAGTGTGTACAGATTGACTAATACTCTGAGCCTCTGTAACCTTTTCACACACGCTTACTTGTTTTGCTGACTACTGACAGTTCTGGACAGAGGAGCTGCCATTCACAAAAAAAAACTGATTGGGGTCTAAATCGGTTAAGTTGCCTTTGCTTGCATAAATGATCACTGCTATGAAAATATCCTCTTTTCTCGCACACTCCACCAGAATACTACCCTCTTAACTTGAATTCTCTTAATTAAGGAGCTTCTAAAAAAAACTCCACCACTGTCCAAATACTACAGAACAAAACATACAGATTTATTACACATTCCTCCATAAATGAACACCCCTATATAAGACTAAAAAAGGCAAACTTGCTCCCACTCAAGAAACAAGCAGACCTGGTCCAAGGCTTACAGTTGTTCAAACTCCTCCATGAACATATTTTCCCCCCTTAAACCTCAAGACATGTAAGAGAAATCACCATATAAAACTTAGTAAACGTGAATAATTTACAAAGTGCCTACAACACAAATCCTATCCTTCAAGCTACATATTTCTGTCCCTATATTTTCAGTTCTCCATCCCAAACTATGGGAGTTCCTCACATCTGGAATGAAATACTGATTGTCTCTTTCCAGTTTCTGTCCTCTACTAAAATCTCATTTTGTTAATCAAGTAGACTGCACTTGTTAACCTTCAGGTCACTCCACCTAAGTCTAACTTAACTCTTTTCTACTCTATCTCGTTCACTAATATAACTTTGCTTCTTTTCACGTCTCATTTATTTTAGTCTAACTTCTCAAATGTTTTGAAACTTTTGTGCATACTATATGTTCATACATTTGATTGACTTTGTCACCAAAGCATGACTCTACCATTGCACTGCTTTATTGTTACTTATGTGTCTTGTCTGGTTTGTAGATCTGGCGACTCCTGATCCCGGACTGAGATTGAAATGGGTCAGAATTGATCTGTGGCCTCTCCCGGTATATACCTTCAAATAAATAAAGTGTTCCATTGCTTTGCATATAAGGCTGGTGAGGCTGTCGAGCCTATAATTACCTGGATCTGTGGTGGGGTCACCCTTTGTATGGGGGAGTCACTGTGGCTGATCTGCAGACATGAGGCACAAACCCTGTGAATAGGCTGAGGTTGAACAGTTTAAGCAGAGGCTTTCATAGTGCAAACCTGGCATGGATGAGAAAGCAGCCTGGTATGTAGTCACAACTGTACAGATTTCCACAGAATGTCCAGATTTGTGGTCCGTATTTTTGGTCTGTTCTTCATAAAATTTGTGGTTTTCTGGGAAATCACTGGGATGATCTGAGGAATGAAGTTACTAAATAATGACATACATTTGAGTTTCAGACTTCAAATCCTTCAGAAAATGTATGTTAAAACAGACCCTGTTACTAGAAACTTTCTAAGTTTATAAGAGCAATACTTAAAATATGTCCCTATTTTGGACCTTTGTCCCCCCCCATTTTGTCAGGCTTTGTCCAGATTTTTTGCACTAAGAGGTTGAGAGGTATAGTCTGCTCCCATGGAAGTATTATTTTTTTGATTTTTGTTGGGGATTCTAACACTTGTTACAAGGTAATTTCAGGAGAAACTACATTTTCAGGGATAGTGGGATAAAGAAATGTGGGCAGGCGAGGTAAAATTAGCACTAAATGTAGCTGATAATGTATTGACAATGTATCAATAAAGTATTGGCTATATCCTTGGGATCAGAATGTGTGGTGTTATTATAAATGAGCTCAGTGCACTGTTGGACATTATTCCTTAATTTTCTCACATTACTAAGGAAAGGTTCATAGGTTCATAGGTAGGTACTAGGCTATTGGCCCTGGGGCCTATACAAGCCCAGCCAAAAAGGTACCCTGACTTTTGCCACCCAAGAAAATTATTTTTCTGTGCCACTGTTGAGCAGAGCCACAGAGGTGATCCCCGGGGTGAATTTCCTATTTGTAGATTTGTAGTTTGTAGTTTCCTCTTGGTATCTGTATCAACTTTAAGCTCATACTCCACATTACATTTTCTAACAGTGTTTTTATGTTCCTTGCTAGGATTGTGGTCCACAGATAGGACAGGCGAATGAGAAACTCTTGCAACTCTTCATTATTACAAAAAAACATTCTAACTAAAGCAATGCAAAAAAACAATGAGATTAGTTTTGAAAGTAGCCATGTTGAAGCTTTACTTGACTTGATATTTCACAAACTAGGCATGCATTGGGTAAGGTGTCTATCCCTCCAGTGAGTCTTGTTTATTTGTAATAATAATAATAATAATAGTAATAATTATAATAATATCCACTTGTTAACCAGGTAGGCCCATTGAACACACGGCCCCTTTTCAGGGGTAACCCAGGAGCAATGTCTGGTTAAGTCACTTGCTCAAGCTCACACAGTAAAATGAGGACTGATGGAACCAACTCTGTACCACAGGAACCACAGCTCACAGCCTTAGCCCTCTGACCAGCTCAAGGTCCTTTGTTTGGGTATTTGATGAGGCTAAATAAAAAGGCTAAATAGGCATGGGTGTTTCATGGCTCCAAAAGTGAGACATATGTCCTTCCTTAGCAACTGGCAAGTGACAGGGTTTAAGGACAGATATATTATCTGTGAGGGTAGCTTAAGGATTTAAGACCTTTGGTTTTCTTGGTTATAGGTGTTCATAGGCTCATAGGTTCATAGATTAGTACTAAGCTAACTGCCCTTGCGAGCCATTTTAAGCCTAGCCAATTATCCCTTGTGAGATTCAAACCCTGCATCTTGTGTTTCTAAGGCAAACACCTTAACCATTAGGCCACCCTCCCAACCCTTTGGCCTTTTGAGTTGGGATAATTACTTAGATTTGTATATATAGTGGAAAGCTGCTGGTGAGCTGGCCTAAGTCTTCTACAAGCTGAGGCAGGTATTCCTAAGGTAAGTAGCAGAAGGTAGGCTAAACAGGATGACAATGGATCCTGTTATTGACAGCAAACAGTATGTAGAAGTCTCATGATCTGGAGATGAACGTGCTCATATGTTGCTTCTTACTGAATAAAATCTTTTCATAGGTTCATAGGTTCATACTAGGCTATCTGCCCTAGGGCATTTATAAGCCTAGCCAGAGTGTGTTTGGCTTTTGCCACCCATTTTAAATTAATTTTGCTATGCCCTTTTTCGAGGTTAGTATACTGTGCCTCTGTCTAACAGTGACACAGAAGTGATACCCGGGGTAAACCTACGATCTCCCATCCACTCATCAAGATTCCTCTTGAAGAGAGTCAATGAGGGACTCTGCCTAACCTGGACTGGGATTTTATTCCAGAGTGAAGGGAGCCTCTGGGTTATGAATCTGTCCCTCGTAGCTCGATGGGATTTGGATTTTCTGAGGTGCAGCATGCCCATTAATTCCAGGTTGGACATGGCTTTATACGTCAGGCACAGGTCGCCTCTGAGCAGGTGGTATGCCACTGAGTAGAGCTGGAGTTTCTTTAACCGGGCAGCATATGGCATCTGTTTGAGCCCTTTGATCCTCTTGGTGAGGTACTTTTGGGGTCTTTCCAGTTGCTGCAGGTGTCTGGTAAGGTACATCCCAAAAGGGGCATTGTACTCAATTATGGGCCTGATGAGGGATGAGTAAAGAGGCACAATGACCTCCCCTGATCTAGATGTGAATCCCTTCATGATTAGGTGGGCTATATAAAATGTTTTTCTAACTTTTCTTTAATTATCCACTTTATTAGTACAGGAGTTCCACCAGATTGGTTTATTCATAAAGTTATTATTATATTTTGGGTGTACAGGTACTAAATTTTCAATAAGGCTGTTTAAGCACTGGTAAATGTCAGAAATTAATGCAGTAACACTCTCAATTGGCTCCATTTGCATGGGATTGCTAGACATTTTGCATAACTCTCCTATACATTGTAGTAGGTTGGGCATGGAGAAGTCCTTAAAGTTTGTGTCATTTGGTGGTGGGGTGATACCTCTAGGCCTGACAGAGAAGATGACTGATTGTGATCAGATTTAGACAGTAGTGATGAGATGTTGTTGAATACTCAGGAGCATGTGAACAATTCTAGACAAGCAGTCACAGGGACTAAAATATGTTTAGCCATAAATAAAAATCTTCAGCTTCTTTTCACACTTAGTGGGCCTAAAGGGCCCATATCTATACAGAAAGAATGCAGATTCCTTGTAATCACAACTATGCAGGTAAAGCTGCACTCTCTAAAGCCAAAAACACAGCATCCATGGGACCGGACAACATCCCAGGCTGCGTTTTATATGAACTTCAGAATGAACTGGCTCCCCACCTAAGCACCATGTTCAATAATAGTCTCACATCAGGCTTTGTGCCCACTGAATGGTGGACAGCAACAGTTATCTCACTCCACAAAGGGGGAGCCATCACTGATCCTGGGAACTATCGCCCTATTAGCCTGATGAGCCTGGTCTGCAATGCCATGGAACTATCATCATGGAACTCATAAACAAAGACATTGGTAATCTCCAAACTCTGGATCCCACCCAGTTCGGGTTTGTGAAAGGCAGATCATGCCTCCTGAACCTGATCGACTTCTTTGAGGCAGTCACCAAAGCCATAGATGAGGGTAAGGTGGTTCACACAGACTATCTTGACTTCACCAAGGCTTTCAACACCATCCCCCATTCTGGAATTATAGCTAAACTCACTAAACTAGGTATAAATCCCTATGTCACAAGAGGGGTTGCCAAGTGGTTCACTGACAGAACCCACACTGTAAAAGTTGCAGACTCCAAATCTGTCCTCAAACCAGTGACAAGTGGAGTACCACAGGGTTCAGTCCTGGGACCTCTCCTGTTTAGTATCTGCTTCTCTGAAGTACAGGCTAACACAGAAGGCCTCTGGCTAATGAAGTTCACAGATGACTGCAAACTAGGAGCCATAGTCAAGTCCCCAAATGATGTGGACATTCTACAGAAGGGCCTCGCTGAGACAGATGCCCGGTGTCAGAGCCATGGCCTCAAGCTCAATGTCAAAAAGTGCAATGTCATCCCCTTTGGTAAAAACTCTGTACCCATGAATTACCACATAGGCAGCAATCTACTTAACACCGAATGTGTGATAAGAGACCTTGAGACCCAGGTAGACAGTAGTCTCTCCTTTGATAGTCACATCACCACAGTAGTCAGGAAGCCCTTTTACATGGCACACCGCATCATAAAAGGGTACTCATCCAGGAAAAAAGAGTTCATTGTTCCTCTACTCGACAGTCAGACCCATTATAGAGTACAATGCCCCTTTTGGAATGTACCTCACAAGACATCTGCAGGAGCTGGAAAGGCCACAGAAGTCTCAAAAAACTCCAGCTTTACTCCATAGCATATCACCTACTCTGAGGGGATCTCTTCCTAACATATAAAGCTATGTCAAACCCAGAGCTGTTAGACATGCTACACCTAAAGAAATCCCAATCCCTCCAAGCTACACACTCTAGGGACCTAAACCTTGTCACCACAATAAACAGGACATGCTGAAGGGATTGATTCCTGTCCCAGAGACTTCCCATACTCTGGAACATGCTACCCATCTATGTCAAGCAAAGTTTTTCATTAGCACTCTTCAAGAAAAATCTTGATGAGTGGATGGAAAATAGGAAATACACCCCGGGATCACTTCTGTGTCTCTGCTCGACAGTGGCACAGAAAAATAACTTTCTTGGGTGGCGTAAGCCAGGGAACCTTGCTGGCTAGACTTACATAGGCCTTTGGACCAATAGCCTAGTACCTACCTATGAACCTATGAAGTATGTTCATCTCCCTTCTGAAGGAGTGGACAACCATGGAGTGAGATACTGAGTCTGCACAGGAAAAGCAGTTTCTTAGGACTGGGTGTTTCATGGCTGAAAAAGTGAGGTATATGTCCCAGCGGAGAAGCTAGTTTAAGAACATATTTATTCATCTGTGAGGGTAGCTTAGGGATATAAGGCTGCTGATTTTTTTTTTTTGTTAGAAATCTTGGCAGCCTTTCAAGTTGAGCTGAATGTATAGATTTGTATATACAATGGCTATTTTGATCAAATCCATAATGGCCCCAAAAAATATACCTGTTTAATCTATACACAAATATAGCCCACCTACACGCTAAACTCTACAAAGAAAGAGCAAAACAATGTTAACACTATGTATATAGCATAAAGAGGCCTGTTTGATAATTCAAATGCAGTTCAAAAACAACAAACATTCCTTATAGCCAAACAAACAATGTAAACCATATACGCTAGACATAGATCAGAAATAGTATTAGAAAAAAGCAAACAACATGCACAAAAACTGATTATAATCGCACAGATTTTTAAAAAGTTGTAAAACATACAATCCATGAGATTAATGAAACAAACTGTTAATTGGTCATAAATTCTGACATATTAGCCCAAATAAACATATAAAGATTCCATACAGCTTGAAAAGGTCTTTTGCAATTATCAGTCTTAACAAAAAAGCGGTACTATACAAACTGCTAATATTTAATCCAAAATGAACATGGATCTGTGCATTTCCCTTCCATAAAGCTGGTACAACAGCACACCATTGCAGAAAAAAGTCAACCACAAAGAAAACAGCCTTCAGACTTGTAATTCCACAAACAATGTGCGTGATGATGTCAGGCATTCAAAAAATGTTCAACTGAAGAAAGAATGACTGATTTTCAAAATATGTAATAGCTGGTCACTAATATTTAGTCCAAAATGGACATGAATCCATAAAGCTGGTACAAAAGCACACCATTGCAGAAAAAAGTCAACCACAAAGAAGACAGCCTTCAGACTCGTTATAACTCCACAAGCAATGTGCGTGATGATGTCATGCATTAAAAAAAATTTTGACCGAGTAGACTGAAGAAAAAATGACTAATTTTCAAAATGTGTAATGGCTGGAAACAATGACAATCTCAAAATCAGCATACTCACATCAAAGAGAATGCAAGTAAAGACTCTACAGTTAATTCAATAAACATAAACAGCCAACAGAATGGCAGGACCATAAGTAAACCAAACCAAATGGCTCTTCAATTGTGTGAAACACTGGAACTGCTGTTAATCAACAAAAAAGGTCCAACAGAGAGGAAACATCAGTATATTCATAAGGCACACCTTCTGTTAGGTTAGTAGTCCACTGAAAACATCACAAAATATATAAAGTCACCTTATAAATGGATAAATAATCCACTGGTACCACTGACAAATTCCAACAGCATACAGCTGCAATAACAGTATAAACCCATGAGTATGCTCATACAGAAAATAGTGCATGGCTAAATAAGAAGATCCAAAAATACAAAAAGCCAGCACAACAGTCAGCTTCCAAAATCCTCTATTTTATTGTAATGTCATAATGGTACAAGGCAGACAGACTCACATCACCAAGAAATTTAATTCTAAGAATACATCTTGAGTTTTTGACATATGCATGCAGGGTAACTGTATTTCACAGTGGGTCATTTATTTGGTGACCTGTAATTGTCAGGCATTTTATGTGGGACAAAAGTCACGTCCATTGAAATTATGCATTTTTGAGCATTTAAGTGACATAAGGTGTGCTAGACAAAATAATGCCCTTTACAAACATACATTACAACACAATTCAGCTCAATGTAGATTTACTATTATTGATGGTATCAAGTTTCAGGATGTGGATAAAGTTGGTTGGCATGATATTCTTAATAGGAAAGAAAGGAAGTGGATAATCATGTTAGGTGCTCTTTTCTCACCAGGATTAAATGAGCATCTGTGATTGGATAATTGTATAAGACTCTCCTTATATATTATGCTGTTGGACCCACTTGAATTTTATCATACACTGATGAAGGCTTGCTAGCCGAAACCGGTCTGTCTGCCTTGTGCCATTATGACATTACAATAAAATATAGGATTTTGGACGCTGACTGTTGTGCTGGCTTTTTGTATTTTTATATATGCAAATGACCCCTTCAGGGCAACAAGTGCTTCAGCTACATGGCTTCTGAATGTCCATGACTTTTTAAGTCTTTATGGTTACACTCAGGCCAATAAAACCAAACCCCTCTAACTGTGGACATGCATGTTTCAGCCTTTTTTTGACCTCATCAGCACAGCATAAGTGGATAGTTTGGCCATACTTCAAAAACACATGGTATTTAAACCCAGCTGATACCCCTAAAGATTAAGGTATCTGCAAAATATCTCAACTAACATCCAAAACAAATGGTAAAAAGGGCAAACAGACAAACCATTCAGAAAAAACACAAGTAAAACCCAGCCGAGCTAGAGTTTTCATGTCCACAGCTAGTGGGGTTTGACTTTATTAGCCTGAATGTAAACATAAAGACTTAAAAAGTAAAAAAGTCATGGGCATTCAGGAGCCATGTGTAGCTGAAACACTTGAGGTCCTTAAGGGGTCATTTGCATATATCCCATTGGCCTCCACTACAGAAGGCTTGAGGTATCACACACTGAAAATTCTACCTTGGTGGGGTTTTTCTTGTAATTTTTCTGAATAGTTTGCCTGTGTGTCCTTTTTACCCTTTGTTTTCATATATATATATATATATATATATATATATATATATATATATATATATACACACACACACATATTCTAATACTCAAATCTCGAATTTCAGTATTTTGAGACCAGAATGTTGAAAGTGCAGTTATTTGTGTTGTGTTGTGTTCTTTTCGGTATTTTAATCATTTATTGTTTTGCACTTTCGTGTTTGTGAGGTTTCGAGTTTCTAGTCTCAAAATACTGAAATCGAGATTTTTAGTATTTTGAGATTAGAAAGTGGATCCATATATGTGTGTGTGTGTGTGTGTGTGTGTGTGTGTGTGTGTGTGTGTGTGTGTGTGCGCGTGTGTGTGTGTGTGTGTGCATGTGTGCACATGTGTATTATTATATCATTGTTGGCAGAACATATCAATGTGAAAAACACTAATGAGAGACCACAAAAGAGTAAAAACACAAATGTGTGATACACAAAATGAAAGAATTACAAAACACTAACAACTTCTCTTCTACCACCAGTAAACCAGCATATGCAAAACCCAGATCAAGTATAGTCTGAAAAGTGGTACTGTTAGAGAAAGGATTTTTAGTAACGTAATGTGAAGGGTTAAGGTTAGAGGCAGGGATAGGGTTATTGTACAGGAGTAAGGAGGGTGGGTGCTTCTTTGGAGAATAACAAGGATATTATAGCATCTGTTTCCTCTTGTGTAACTTGGCTGCTTCTGTGCCACAAGTGGCTACACATTGTTTGAAATGTGCTTATGATTCGGCCAATGCCACTTCCATGACTGCTGCCACTGGAGCTGTTATGAGGAAGTCTGCCTGGTTGCATACTCAAAACCTTCCAGAAGATCTCAAAATTTTGAACTCATCCTTGGGTAGAGAGTTAGTTTTAGAACATCTACTGCAGAGGTCCTTAAAAATTGTTATGATAGAAGATGAGTAGATTCAAAGAACCTCTCATATTTTTCAGCCTTCCTTCTCCAAGTTTGCCAAGGGATTTAATGCTACCCCTACAACCTTCTTTAAAAACAGACTAAATGAACTCACCAAGGTGCTGGTAAGCAAATGTTTAAAAAGCAATAGGAGTGAAATTCCAAAAGGAAAGGAGGACCCCTAGAACAAAGGACAGTCTAACACGTCTGAATGACTATCTACAAGACTGTCCTCTTACTTCAAACTTTGGCAAACCCTTAATCCTTCCAGAAAGTCTGAACTTAGGGCCAGTAGCCTAGTACCTACCTATGAACCTATGAACTTTCATTTCTCTTGCTGTCAACAGATAGTTTAAGAAAGATGGATTCTGAAAGTCATCCACCAAGGTTACAGATGGCAGTGGGAGTCTCCCCATTCTTTTTCTGGAATTCCCCCTCATCTGCCAGATCAAACTTCTCTTTTCCATTCTGTCATTCAGCATCTGCTGTCTCAAGGGGTGATAGAAGCAGTCCCTCCTGCTCAGTTAGGAGAAGGGCTTTATTCAAGAATGTTTCTGGTGCCAATTAAAGAATAGTCTTGGATACTAGTTCTGCATCCTTCCTTTCTGAACCTGTTTGTGATATTGCCCAAGTTAAAAATGTTACTCTTCACAACTTATCTCATTTCTACTCACCTTAGATTTAAAAGCTGTATATCATCACATTTGCAGAGATCCAGATTTCAGATGTTTAAGGTTTTCAGTGTCAGGATCACATTATCAGTTCTCTGCAGTACCCCTTAGTCTATTCACTGCTCCAAGGGTATTCACAAAGTCTCCTGTGATAGTCTACTGTAGACTGCAAGGTATTCACATTTCCTTATTACAACAACTTACTTTAACCTGCAGAGTATTTTCAATGTGTCAAGAATCTAACCTGGGTGAGGGATCTTCTACACAGACTGGGTTTCCAGGAGAACATAAAAAGTCTTGTCTGATGCCTTCTCACATGATTGTTTTTCTGGGGTGTCTCCAGGACACCTCAGTTCAAAGAGCTTTCCTTCCACAGGAAAAAGTAGATATATATCTGTATCTATTCCTGAGTTTATTTACTCAGACTACTGTCTCCACCAGGGAATTTCTCTATGATTTTCATGATCCCTCTTGCAAGACCAGACATAAGAAAAATCCAATTGTACCTGAGATCTGTGTCTTCCAAACATCAACATCCCTTTACATTCCAAATTCTAGTTGTGGGGGGTTGTGAAAATGGAGATTTTTTTTTTGGTAGACAATTTTTTTTTTATTCTGGAAGGGTATATAATTCCCCTCCATCCTCCTCTGGATAGAAAGGCAAAATAAAGTAATTCACTCATTGACTGACATTTCCTTCAGAGACAGAACTGATGGAATTAGTTTCTGGGTTGAATAATTCACTAAACAGCGCTTCATCTATATCAGGCTGTACAAGGTTAAAGTTTAATATCTGTTCCAGATAAAAATGCTTTCACTCTAACTGGAATAATAAATACATATTAAAGGTAGCACAGTGTTAACACTTAGAATCCAGTTTGTATAGGCAGACACCCTGGTAAAGACAGTGGTTAGCTTAGTAGTTAGCTCATCGCATCTTTTTGAGGACACAAAGCTGGTAATGCCATGAACAAACCAGATTCCGTCATTACGGTAGCAGTTCAGTGGGCCTCCTGAGTCACCTTGTCAGCAATGGAGAAAGAAACCATGACTTACTTTGCTGAAGTACAACTAATAAGGTAGAAACAGACAGTATCAGGAAGTACACGGGAGAGATCGGAGTGACTCAAAACACACAAATCAGTGATGAAAATAAACAGACAGCAGTAATCAGTGTAATATTTTGGTAGTGAAGGGGCACAGAATATGCATATGTTTGTTATACAGGACATCAGCAGCGAGATTACACTGAGTTGGTAGGAAACAATAAGTATAATATAAAAGGAAGCCACACGTGGCTTTATGAGGAATGTGGTCACAGTATAACAAGCAGATGATTTTATTATTGTTTCATGCCTGTTACCATGGTAACTCATAAAACTAATGATACATATCTATTTATATGAATACGTAAAGCATTAGTGACATTAAATGAAGAAAATCAGTCTGGTATTTAATGACCAAGGGTTAGGCTTATTATCTAATAACGAGCTTTATCTCAAAGACTTTGGTTTGATTCCCTAACTCTCCACTTGCATATGCAACTCTGATTAAGTCACTTGACTAGTGTGCTTCCAGATTAAACATTAAAAACATACGTAACCTAGTGGGACTTGACCAGTTGTATTTATTTGTTGGTTTATTTTTGTGTCTTTGATAACTGCAACTTCAGAGTGGACATAATCCATTTTCATTGCTGGTCTGGACAGCAAAGCACCACTAAGAGTTATGATACAGCTTACTGTAAAATGGTACTTTCAGAAGTATAAAAATGATAGAATGAATTCTAAGAACAAGTTGTCACTCAGTGAGTTCTAACACAATAGCAGCTTAGTCTAACAAAGTAATTTCATAAACTAGCACATAAAGTGAAAAGAAAATCAAAATATGAGCATAGAAAGTAATACATCTATTTACATAACACTTCACCCCATCATAAACTGAGTGAAAAGAAACCATGTGACAAAATGAAAATAAATAGATAATAAAACAAGTAAACTACACTTAAAAGTAAAACAAGCACTGGTTATGTTTTTGCCTCCCGGCAGTGATGTGGAGGCCTGTGCACTCCTATAGGATCATAAGATCATAGGATCATAGAAAGTTACTAGGCTAATGGTCCTAGAGCCCATACAAGCCTAGCCTAGTTCTACCCTTATTTCCACAATCAGCACCTATCACCCCTGTCCAAGAGGGACATAGGTGGAAACCCTGGGGTGAATTTACGGTTACCCATCCAATCGGCCAGGTTGTGTTTGAAGAGGGCCAATGAGGTACTTCTGTTTCAACATGAAGTAGGAGTCCATTCCAAAGATGTGGTAACCTCTGGGAGACCCATCTGTCCCTCCAGCAGGTTCTTTTAATGTCAAATACAAGGTTAAGGTCTTTAGAACGAGTAACCTGTGTACCGTTCAACTTGCGGATGTTAGAAAAATATGTATTAATGTGTGTATGCTTAATGCCAATTAATAATCAAATGAATTAATACGCTTTTCATTCTATTTTTCATGCACTGTGTTATATATAAATTGAGTTTCATATGAGACTGAAAAAGATGCTTTTTTGAAAACTGCAGTATGCTTTCTGAAACTTGCAAGATGCCCTCTGACCTAGTAACTGCTAGCACAGCAATATTCATGTTTATGCCTTTTGGAAATGTACTTGAGAAGCAGGTGCTTATCTGCTAGGTCAGAAACGAATGAATGAACAATACTATATTCTGTAAATGTAATGATTTCAAACAATCAGCTCTGTTCGAAGCATGAGAACGTGCAGCTGCAGAAACTTAGAGATAAAGTAGACAAAGGATTATTAGAGAAATGAACTGCTAGCTTTGTGCTTGAATTAGCCATAGTACCTTGAATGGTAACATAACATGTATCTAACTGGTAGTAATCAGGGCCATGTTGTTTTCCTCAGGAAGTTTCACATAAAAATTGATAAATCAGCAGAAATTCATGGGAATGATGGTCAACAGATGATGATGAAAAAGGTGGTGATCTGTTACGTCAGCTTGGTAGGCCATGTCTAGTTAGAGAATGTATAAAAATGAAAGTATTTCCTGTTCCTAGTTAGACAAACTCTGTAATGGCACATTTTTGTCTCCTTGCTGCAAGATTAAAGTGCCTTAACCCGAACCTACCATGTTTTGATCATTTTTAAAGTATATTTTTCCTTTGACAGTTTGGTCCTTCGGACTGGAAATTACCTCTCGCTCTAGGCCTAGGTCAGAATTGGGCCCGGTGGCATG
Organism: Protopterus annectens; assembly: GCF_019279795.1. NCBI lineage: Eukaryota > Metazoa > Chordata > Ceratodontiformes > Protopteridae > Protopterus > Protopterus annectens. The sequence continues at coordinate 1,597,014,772 of NC_056729.1, forward strand.
CATCCATACGGAGAAGAGGCCAAATCGGCTCTTCTGTTTTGAAAGATCTCCGACTGAATTGTCGTTCGAAAAAGGCCAGCCACTGTTTCTGATCTGGGATTGGAGGATGAGTCAACGATCCGATGGATCAACTCACGGAGGGTCAGGTAAGGAGGAATTACCTTATTTCTGTTTTAAGATCAGGGACTAGTTACAGAACTGTTTTTGTCAGGACGATTTGCATGTGCAGATCAGGGACAAAAAAAGGGGTTACTGTTTTGTCATAGATCAGGGAAACAGGATAGGTAGGCAGTTATTCCAGATAAACTGTGAAAAGGTATAGAACTGTGGTACCATGTGATAAAGAGGGTTACGTAACAATTTACAGCTTAGCTAAGGCAAATGGGAAACCAGTGTACGAAAAGTTCCCGAGACCCCCCCCCCTAACTGAAGACGCGAAATATATGCAATTACAGCGTGCCGACAATGTTAAGTATTATACAAAATGGGTTGATAAGTATAAATTTGATGGTAATTTAGATAAACTCGCACTTATTAAACTTGTCAGGCAACTAAAAACAGACGCAAAAGGTCAATTAAAAAAGCAACGACAATTAGGAGTCCCTCAGGCGCATAGGTGGCTTGAGGAAGCAAATCGCAGGGAACAAAAGATAAAGAATTCAAAAATGATGTTCTTAGACAAAGAAGATAATAACTTGGTAATAGCAACAGCCCCTCCTTCGCCCCCTCCGCTTCCCGTACCAGAATATGAAGCGAGTGGACAAGCTGATCCACCTCCGCTATACCCAGCTGTTTCCACAGCATCAAAACCATTTGTCAGGGATACCATCGAGACAAGGTCTCGAACACTCGACTTGAGAAGGGAGATTGAACTATGTGAAATAAATAGAAAATCACAAGCTATGAGTGAGGAAGAAATATGTCCACTCATAGAAGTACCAAATCCTCAGGCAGGACAAGCAGGACAGGATCCGACTCTTTTAGTTTATAGGCCGTGGACACCAGAAGATATCCGGAAAGCCACGGAGGGAACTCCCCCTCCGAAAGTGAATTTTCGAAAATTTTTAGAATACTTACAGGGTATGAGATTAAGTTACCATTTGAATGGAGAATAAGTAGAAAAAGTAGTTAGACAAATTGTAGGTCCAGATTGGCACATGATCAGTGGCGACTGGAATCCTCGTGACGCACAGCTTAGATCACTCCCACATACTAATGCAGAACTGGATGGTAGAGTGAAAGGTCTGACAGACCGAATCTCTGAAAAGTGGAAGCCTAGGGCTGATTGGACTTGCATTAATCAGTGCATTCAACAAGAAGGTGAAACAGTTGATAGATATTATGCTAGATTATTAGAGTGTTTTAATAACCACTGCGGAATGCAGATACCAGAAAACCAGACACAAGATTCCCCATATGAACAACAGCTAAAGAACGCATTCTTGAAGGGTAGTATAACTCCCATTAGCAGCTTTATTACAAAGCACATGGTAGATCATCGTCTGCAGTAGATTGCAGCCATTACTTGAATATGCTAGACATGCAGAGAGACATTTTAATAGTAAAAAGAAAACTCAAGTATTTTCAGCAGAAGATGGGTCAGAAGTATTTGTAGTACAAACTGGGAGAAAGGGTAAGAAAAATACCCAGGAAAATAAACAATCTGACAAGCGATCAGAAGATTTTGAAGAAAGGAAGAAAAGAGGTGAATGTTTTAAATGCGGGAAAAAAGGACATTTAGCAAGGGATTGCAGGCTAAATAAGAAGGTGACTACAGAAAATAAGGAGGATGAGGAATGACTATATGATAGTCAGGAATCACTGAATGAAAATAAACAGGAAAAGACAAGTGCAAATGTGATAGCAAGGGTAGAGGATGTGACAGAAGGGGTAGAGGATGTACATGAATTTGTAGACATTGAAGAAAATGAAATTTTGGACTTAGCCTTATTGAGCCTAGAGCTTTACTTAGCAGATACAAAACCGGAAGTGACGCTTCTGGTAGAGGGGAGGGAAGTCACATTTTATGTAACTCAGGGGCTTCACAGACCCTGATACACCCTTCCAAATTACCGGAAGATTCAGAATCACCAGATTATATACTAGTGAAGGCAGCTAATGGACAGCTGTATCGGGAGCCACTCTCCCATGACATAGTGATAACAGACCCCGTTTCAGGAATGACCCAGAGAAGTAAAATTATAGTTTCTGCAAAATGCCCAGTAAACCTTTTGGGTAGAGACTTAATGCAGATATTTGGCATAGCCATAGTTCCAACCATGCAGGGTATTGAAGCACAGCGACAAATGGATACTTTTGTAGTGTGACCAGAGGGTGAGACATATTATTGGTACAGCCAGGACTTGGTTACAATTGGTCCAGGGGCAGTAACCGAAGAACTGATGAATGTAGCCATCAGTAAGTCCCCCTCTCTCGACATTGACAAACAGCATTTGTTGCATTGTACTCTATATTACTGTAATAGACCAGGACCTGATAAAGATTATGAGCAAGAATTGTTTCAGAACCACGCAAACAGACTAGTGTTACGAAACTTGTACTGGGACACAGAAGGAAACAGTGCAGTAAGCTGTTCATTGCCTCAGGAATTTTTAGCACTTTACAAATCTAATCGATTGCCACATGTTAGCTTAACTAAGAATAGAGATTTGAAATGGGCAGACTTAGGAGAAAAAGTCACAAGGTGGGAAAAGCAGACAGAGTTGGAACTCTCCGAACAAGAAGTACAGAAACAGAAATTGAATTGGATAACACAGACACACCCAGCTGTGCACTCACAGGCTAGTGAGAATAGCTGAGTATTACTCTTATTGGAAGAAGAGGAAAAAGCCTTGCAAAACATACCAGAGACTCTCTGGTCAACAGGGAAATCAGATGTAGGACTTATACGAACAGCAGGACCAGTTACTATTACGCCAAAGTCAGCATTTAGACCTCAGAAAAGACAGTATCCCTTGAGAAAGGATGCAGAGATAGGGATCAAACCTATAATAGCAGCCTTACTTAAGGAAGGAGTCTTAATAGAATCTCCTGATTCACCATGTAATACACCCTTATTTCCTGTCAGGAAAGCAAACGGGGAATGGCGTATGGTCCAAGATTTACAAGCTGTAAATAATGCAGTTATACCCAGGGCACCAATGGTGCCAGATCCGCACACTTTACTGAATGATTTAAAACCTCAGCAAAAGTATTTTTCTGTGGTAGATATTAGTAATGCATTTTTCTCAATACTGATACACCCTGGCAGCCAACATTGGTTTGCATTTACATTTCAGGGGAAACGGTATACATATACGAGATTACCACAGGGATATTGTGAAAGTCCAACAAAATTTGCACAAGAAATGGCAAGCAACCTGGTGGGATTTATCCCACCGAAAGGTAGTCAGATTTTACTTTATGTAGACGACATCCTGTTGGCAGTCCCCACCCAGCAAGAATGTAAAGAGGATACCATAGCATTATTACAGTTTTTAGCTACTCAAGGACACAAAGTAAACAAGAACAAACTACAACTTTGGAGAAAACAAGTTAAGTACTTGGGATATGTAATATCCAAGGAAGGTAGAATATTAGATGAAGATAGAAAAACAGCAATATTACAAGCACCTAGACCAACTACCAAGAAGGAAATGATGTCCTTCCTGGGAACTACTAACTTTTGTCGGAGTTGGATACCAAATTATGCTTTGGAATCTGCTCCACTGGCCAATTTAATATTCAAAAGCTGATGGCAGCACAGGATTTACTACAATGGACACCAGAAGCAGAAGCAGCTTTCTGCAAGCTGAAACAACTGATAGCATCATCCTTAGTTTTAGGATTACCAAACTATCATAAGCAATTTTTTCAAACTGTAGACTGTAAGCAGGGTTATATGACATCAGTATTGACACAGCAGCATGGGGACAAGCAATGCCCCATAGCTTACTATTCATCACAGTTAGACCCAGTGGCACGGTCCCTGCCCCACTGTGTACAAGCAGTAGTTGCAGCTGCAATGGCAGTGCAGGCTTCGGCCTCAGTAGTGTTATTCCACCCTCTCACATTGAGAGTGCCTCATGCAGTCACAATTATTTTACTGCAAGAAAAAGTAGCATATCTTTCTCCTGCTAGACATCTTTCCTGTATGACTATACTGTTGAGCCAACCTCATATGACAATTGAACGATGCACAACTTTGAATCCGTCAACCTTGCTCCCAACCCCTGCAGATGGCAAACTGCACTGCTGCCTGCAGGAGATTGAGCAAAAGACATTACCTAGACAAGACCTTACGGATGTTCCCTTGGATGATGCCGAGGTGACATACTATGTGGACGGCTCGTGCAGGAGGGGTCCTACAGGACAGATCCTAGTGCGTTATGCAGTCGTTTCTGATACTTAAACTTTAGAAGCAAAATCTTTACCACACAATTTATCTGCACAAGCAGCAGAGTTGATTGCCTTGACAAGGGCATGTACCTTAGCAAAAGGTATATTTATACTGCCAGTCAGTAAGCATTTTCTACTGTACATGTTTTTGCGCAGCAGTGGAAAAATAGAGGAATGATAACATCAACTGGTGGACCAATTAATCATGCGCAATTTATTTTAGATTTATTAGACTCTATTCAGTTACCTCAAAAAGTAGCTATTTGCAAATGCGTAGCTCATACTAAGCAACAGGATAGGATTTCAAAAGGTAATGTGTGGGCTGATACAGCTGCAAAACAGGCAGCTTCAGCCTCAGAAGCTTTTCTGAGTGCGGAATTACAACACTCTGAGATTTTAGATTTAGAAATGTTAAAAACAATGCAGACACTTACTACAAATGTAGAAAAACAGAAGTGGATAAAACGAGGAGCAATCCTTGAAAAGGGACTGTACATCTCCAAGGAAAAGAAACCAATTTTGCCATCTAACTTGTTTAGATATGCAGCTTTGTTGAGCCATGGGCAGAGCCATGTCTCAACAGGGGGGATGGTACAGTTAGTGAATCGAGTGTTTACAACCTATGGATTTACAAATTACACAAAAAATTTTTGTGCAGCATGCCATGTTTGTAACAAGCATCACGCACAAGGGGCATTGAAGCCTAAGCAAGGGAGTTTCCCTACACCACCGTATCCGTTTCATACTATTTGTATGGATTGCATAGAACTGAATAAATGAGAGAATAAAAAGTATTGCCTTATCATTATAGATATGTTTTGCAAATGGTTGGAAGCTTTTCCAACTAAAAATCCAGATGCAGCTACTGTTGCAAAGGTCCTTGTTAAAGAAATTATACCCAGATTTGGCATACCGGAAAAGATTTATAGCAATAACGGTACACATTTCGTGAACCAAACAGTACAGCAACTTAGTCATTATTTTGGAATATCATTAAAAAAATCACTGCGCTTACCACCCCCAATCTGCAGGGTTAGTAGAGAGGCATAATGGGGTGTTGAAGAGTAAGCTTAGGAAGTTGATGAGCGTGACACAAAAGAACTGGGTGCACTGTTTGCCTTTAGCACTACTGAGCATGAGAACTGTTCCAAATGCAAATGGATTAACTCCTTTTGAAACTTTGTTTGGGAGGGCATATTATACACCTCAGTGGAAACCTCTCATGTCTGCAGAGCAAGAAGCTGACAGTTCACTTGCAGGGTATATGAGACAATTTTTGAATAACAAACTTTTGCAGTTAAATTCTGTTTCAGATAAAGAGCAACCGAAATCGGAAGCACCAGTAGCCCCAGGCACCTGGGTCTGGGTGAAGATTGTGAAGCGAAAGAACTGGAGTTCTCCAAAGTGGGAAGGATCGTACCAGGTACTACTGTCGACACACACTGCAGTCAAGATCACACAGCGAGCTTCCTGGATTCATTTGACGCACTGTAAACTGGTTAAGAACTTTGAATTGGACAAAAACTTTGTTACTGTTGTACAACGAGAACATAATGGCCAGGTACAGAGTGAATAGAGACATTGAGCAACCTCAGAAAACTTGTATGATCATTTTAATAACTATGCTAATCACACTGTTCTTTTTGTTGTGGCCACTCCTTTTTCCTGCCACAAAAGTTGAACTGATTAAATGTAATGAACCAAACATAGACTGGCATCCAAACTTTAACACTTATCAGGCAATTACATGTGTGTATGCTGAGACTTTTAATGTTTCGAACTGCTGGGTTTGCATGGCCATACCAACAGCATACGGGGGTTTATTGATGGCTGCTATCCCCCTAGGGGTCAATGAGACCTGGGAAAATCTGTTTTTTGACACAGTTGCTATTAAAGCACATGATAAGGTAGCACTGTATTTGCCTGTCACACAAAAAGGAATTGTATGTTTTTACAAAAATGATACCATCCAAGTGGGATGGAGTAAGTGTAATGTCACCATACAGTATAAATGTTATAAAAAACCAAATGATTTAGGTGGATCTTGTAGTACAGATTATGACTCATTTTTGAAATCTATGCATAAGACTCTTGATCAGGTACAACGTAATCCTGTACTTTTCAAACAGTTATCTGTAATAGATAGGAAAATGTTTCATGCAGGGCAGTCATTTTGTAACAAAGTAACAACTAAAGTAGAGGACTGTTATTTTGTGTGTGGTAAAAAAGCATATAAATGGTTACCTGAGAATTGGTCTGGCAGTTGTTTTTTGGGATACCTGGTCCCGGCCATCCGACACACTGCAGTTTTGCCTCAGGGAAATATTCAAAATACCCGAGATGTGACCAAAAAGACTGTTAAGAAACCTGAGAATCCAGTGGGACAGATCGAAGAGGGCTGGAAAGACCATCGTAATGTGGAAACCAAACTTGCGCACATGGACTTGAGTGATGCTGTCATATCCTGGGCAGGTATATTACCTGCATATGGTGCAGTTAAATCGATATGGGAGCTGCGAAAACTGTCAAAACTTCTCGAAGTAATGAGTAACGCAACTTTTTCTGCTCTTGAACTGATAACTGATGAACTGAATGCCATGAGAACTGTAGTACTCCAAAACCGAATGGCTCTTGACTTCACCCTAGCGGCAACGGGTGGGATGTGCGCTTTAATCAAGGAAGAATGCTGTGCATTTATTCCTGATCATCAGCATGAGATTAATGATCATCTCGAGGTGAGTCAGCAAGTGTCGGCCATGACCAAAACAGGCCCAAACCCTCTGACAGACTTTTTCCAGAATGTTTTTTGGGGGTGGGGTTCCATCCTAATGAACATATTGATTGCCATTGGGGTAGGATTACTCCTAATAGGAGTTTGTGTTTGCTGTGGAATCCCCTGCATGAAGAAATTAATCAAAGAATTCATAGATATATCAGTATCTGAGACTATGTATCAAAGTACTGAATTTGAAGAGCTGCTAGAATGCGAAACACTTTCATAAAAGTTAAACTGAATGACTTTCTTAACTGCAAATCCTGGTTGGAAGAGGTTAGGAAAAGAAGCAAACTGTTTATTCTTTTTTGAAAATAGAATTAAAAAGTATTAACAGGAGGGAAATGTTAGAAAAATATGTATTACTGTGTGTATGCTTAATGCCAATTAATAATCAAATGAATTAATACTCTTTTCATTCTATTTTTCATGCACTGTGTTATATATAAATTGAGTTTAATATGAGACTGAAAAAGATGATTTTTTGAAAACTGCAGTATGCTTTCTGAAACTTGCAAGATGCCCTCTGACCTAGTAACTGCTAGCACAGCAATATTCATGTTTATGCCTTTTGGAAATGTACTTGAGAAGCAGGTGCTTATCTGCTAGGTCAGAAACGAATGAATGAACAATACTATATTCTGTAAATGTAATGATTTCAAACAATCAGCTCTGTTCGAAGTATGAGAACATGAGCAGCTGCAGAAACTTAGAGATAAAGTAGACAAAGGATTATTAGAGAAATGAATGAACTGCTAGCTTTGTGCTTGAATTAGCCATAGTACATTGAATGGTAACATAACATGTATCTAACTGGGAGTAATCAAGGCCATGTTGTTTTCCTCAGGAAGTTTCACATAAAAATTGATAAATCAGCAGAAATTCATGGGAATGATGGTCAACAGATGATGATGAAAAAGGTGGTGATCTGTTATATCAGCTTGGTAGGCCATGTCTAGTTAGAGAATGTATAAAATGAAAGTATTTCCTGTTTCTAGTTAGACAAACTCTGTAATAGCACGTTTTTGTCTCCTTGCTGCAAGATTAAAGTGCCTTAACCTGAACCTACTGTGTTTTGATAATTTTTAAAGTATATTTATCCTTTGGCATGGATATGCAGCATTTCCAGTAAAGCAGGGTCATAAATTGCCTTATATGCAAGGTAGAGATTGCCTCTGAGTAGTCTGCATGAAACAGAATAAAGTGACAGTGATTTCAGATGATCCACATAAAACAGATGCTGAAGACCTTGAATTTTCCTTGTGAGGAATCTTTATGGTCTCTCTAATTGCTGCTGGTGCTTGGAAAGGTACATATCAAAAAGGGCTTTGTATTCAACTGTTGGCCTGATGATGGAAAGGTACAGGGAGGTTATTACTTCTTTTTTTCTGAATGCAATGCCCTTACTTATGAGACGAGGAATACAGAATTCCCGTTTTACCACTGTGAAGACATGGTGATCAAAGGTAAGGTTGCTGTCAGCTTGTGTGCCCAGGTCTCTCACCACTGAGTGTGTATTTAGGGTGTTGTTATTGATGTGGTGGTTAGCAGAAACATTGCACTTACCAAAAGGGATGATAATACATTTTTTGCATTGAGTTTAAGGTCATGACTTTGGCACCAATCATTTGTTTGTGTAAGACCCTCTTCTAGGATGTTGGCATCATTTAGAGAGTCTATGACTGCTCCCAGTTTGCAGTCATCAGCAAACTTTGTCAGCTATAGACCTTTAGTTTTATCTTGAACTGGTAGTTAATGGTAACACATATACTGAGCCAGTGGACTTAGCTAACTTGTTAGCTGACAGGATTGGTGAAAATTTCACTTCCCTGACCCCGCCAAACGTACCTCATGACATCCCTACCACCTGTCCCTTACCTTGTATCTCTAAAGTGCAGGTCATAAACACCCTGTCTAAGGCCAAAAACAGAAAATCAGTGGGACCTTGGCTGTATGCACAGATTTCCCCTCATCCAGGGCCTTGGAGACTGTCTCAAAGAAGTCCAGCAGTTTGAACAGGCATGATCCCCCTTTGACAAATCCAAACTGAGCAGGGTCATGTGTTTGGAGATTACTTATATCTTTGTTGATAAGGTCCATGATGATTCACTCCATGGCCTTGCAGATAAGGCTAGTCAGGCTAATAGGTCTACAGTTCCCAGGATCAGTGGAAGCAACACTTTTGTGCAAGGAGATAACAGTGGCTGTTTTCCATTAGCTGGGACAAAGCTGGAGCTTAGACTATGATTGAAAAGAGTACCCAGTGGTGTTGCTAATTCTTGTTTGAGCCCATGTAGAATGCAACCTGGGAACTTATCAGGTCTCATAAATGCTGTATTCTTGGCCTTAGAGAGGGCATTTATGACCTGCTCTTTAGAGATACAAGGTAGAGGACAGGTGTTAGTGATGTCATGGGGTAAGTATGATGGGGACACATGGCTAACAAGTTGGCTATGTCCACAGGCTCAGTATATGTGGAATCATTAACTATCAGTTTAGCACAAATCTGGGCCTTTCCTTTTAGGTTATGGATGTAACTAAAGAACACCTTATGGTTGTCCTTAATTGAGGAAGCTAATTTGGATTCTTAGTTTGCTTTGGGGGACTTCACAAAATGTCTTATTTGCTTGTTTAAGCTGAGAAGAGAGTATTTCCAGTTTAGGGCTTGCAATTTCTTCCTCTTATTGTAAAGCCTGTTAATGACTTCCACAGTGGTGCAGCAGTAGCGTTGTTGCGTCACAGCAAGAGGTTCTCCCATTCGATTCTCGGCTGGAGTGCTGGGAGTGCCTTCTGTGTGGAGTCTGCATGTCCTCCCCGTGGTTGGGTGGGCATTCAAAAGACATGCGTAAATGGGCGTGCCTTCGTTGAAGGTTGAACGTCGAGCTGGCACCTCAGTGTTCATGAAAATCTACTGCCAATCATTAGTGGACTGGAGTTCCACTGTGGCGACCCCTAACCGGGAAAAGCCGAAAGACAACAACAACATTGTAAAGCCTGTAAATAGCAGTTGTCCACCAGGCAGATTTGTTCTTCTTTGAGGAGCTTGTTTTGGTCCTATCAGATATGGCCGAGTCAATGCAGTTATACAGGTGTTTGTATAAAGCACTGGTATAGAACTCGGCATAGTTGCCAGTTCTGTCTGAGAGGAGGAATGCAGTGAAGCTATTTATACCATCTTGTAAGTGGTCATAATCTGTTTGGAGAAGATTTTTAGTTTAGTTGCTGCAAGGGGGGGATCAGGTGTGATACTTACTTGAATGAGACTGATTTGTGGTCAGATCTCACCAGGGAAGAACTCACAGTGGGGGTGCTACAGTGGTCCCCCATATTGGTAAGCACCAGGTCCAGGATGTTGGCACCCTCTTGTGGATGTGTCAACCAGATGGTCCAGTGCATTGGAGTTAACAAAGTTGAGGAACCTTTGGACAAGTGAGTTAGAGCACAAGTAATTTACCCAGTCAATAGATGGGTAGTTAAATTTGCACAAAACCAGGATGTTCTGACGTATCTTGATACATTCAAGTAGATCCAAATAGGCAGAGTGGGTGTCCTGATTCATGGAGGGGGTCCTGTAGCTGGCAATGACTTGAATACATGTCCTACCAACATTTTATTGCAGCTGAAGTATCTCGAGGGAATCCTACTGTTTAACCAATCTGGAGGTGTATTTATCTTTACTGAATGTCGATACACTGCCTCTTTTACTTTTCAAGCCTTCAGTTTGTGGTCTGAACGTGTGGAAGGAGGTGTAGCCCAGTATGGTTGGGGTGTTATCCTCAGCCTTGAACCAGGTCTCCATGACTGCACAAATGCCTAAGTCTTCCAAGGTGCAGACTGCTTCCAGTGACTGCAGTTTCATGTTAAGACTCCTAGCATTTAGTAGCATAACCTTGAGGTTGTTATTAGTTGGAGTTTTTACATTGGGAATTTTGTCCTTGAGACACTGCCTAAAAAAGGCACTATGGGGTGGCAAGAGTCTTAGCAGAATAGCTGAAATCCCAGGAGTGACAGATGAAGGCCATCTCTGGCAAAGCATCGAGGTCTGTTGATCATGTCAACACAGGCTGACTGATACTATATTCCCCTAGAATGACACCACAAACTAAGCCAATTATTGAAGTCAATCATTATCTGTTTGTACTGAGGTGTCATCCCAGGCGAAGGTAAAATGCTGCTTAAGGCAAGGGACATAACTGCCTGAGACACTTACAATTATAATTATAATATTACCTAATCACCCTTGAGTACATGTTGCATTATTGTAGAAATGGTTGTATGATTACATGACAGGAGACATTTGATGCCCAGTGTACTCCTAATAGTGACATACATAGGTAAAACAAAATATATTCAACATGCATTATGTTTATACAAACAGTTTATCAACCATGTGTGTAACTATTATGAACTTGTGAAATAATAGGCTCTAGGCACTTCATTTGTTATAAATATACTGTTTTTGTCTTATAGTTTGTTTGCAAACTATACCCACATACAGATGTATATATAAATATATATATATATATATATATATATATATATATATATATATATATATATATATATATATAAGTATGTGTGTGTGGTTTCACTTCAGGATCCTGAAATATCGCAATCCTGAACTTCATAATCCGAAACCCAAAATCCTGAATCACAAAATACTGAAAATATACAGGACACATATAATGACAATATTCTAGAACAAGGACACAGAGAAACACATACAAGACAAAGGATAGCACTTTCACCAAGTATGGGTGGGAGGGGCAAGCCCCCCTGCACCTGCCATGTGGGCGGCTGCACCCCCACACCCCCTGCTAATTAAATATATAAACCCCAAGACTACACTCCATAGAAAAAAATGGCAAACATACCATCACATGTGTTCATGACTGCCTGTTGTAACTGTAAAAGTAGTTACAAGCACTGCATCTATGAGGAAAAAATACAGGCAGTTAGAAGAACAAGAAAAATAAATGATCAGCAAAGCAAGGCAGCCCAAGGTCAGTACAGTTTTTATTATTCCTCAACTAGCTAATTTGGCTGACTGACTGACTGACTGACTGACTGACGGACAAAATACACCAATGAGTACAGGACTTTTATACAGTCATTGACAAATGCAGTCCTGCCTCTTTAGATGTACATTGTGTCCTAAGTTGGTCATGCAATGTGTCCTAAGTTGATCATGCAGCTATTTTAAAAGTTGGTTTACAAGTGTTCCTTTTTTGTAACAAGTACAGAGTAATCATTTATTGCTTCAGCTTGCTTTGTCATCATATGTTCTTAATGGTTTATTGTCTTATCATAACATTTCTAATGAGAAATAGTATTTATTATTGTTACACCTGCAGTTTACATTATTGCTACTGTTGAATAATTCAGAATTAATGAAAATTTGCAACTTACAAAGTAATACAAAAGCTTAATAAAAACTTCATATAAAATCTGCAGCTTTGCAGCATGTATATGCAAAGCAGAACTGCTCCTGTCATTCATTCTATAGACAACATATGAAATAGAATAATATACATTTTCTTATTCTTCAATGTTTGTACTATATATGTACATTTTATAGAGGATGTATTTTACATTCTGTTTATTCTTTACACATATAGTTTAGGAATGTTTTGACAGAAATAGAAAAGTACTGATTAATACATGTTTTATACAACTTCTAATAGAAGGGCCATTCCCTGCTGTTACAATACATCAGTGTGTGTCAGTGTGTGACCCTTGTTTCAGACTGCTCTGACTTTCCATTCTATCTTTACCCTAATAGCAGGCTGAGCTGACAATTCTAAAAACTACTGTGAAGTCTTATAGCTAGTTTATATCTGTTGTCTGGCATTTGATTATTAGAAGAATTATTTTCAACATAAATATTTACTTATATTGATAATTATGCCTTGATAAAGAGAGGAATTATTCATAAGCACTATCTTATCTTGGCTGATGCTCGTTTAGCCAGGTATTGTATTTCCATGCAACTTTGCATTCTTTTATGTCACTGGCATTCACATAAAAGATTGTTCACACATGCTGTTCAGGGAAGATTTCTGTAAGCTGGTGTCCCAAAATTGCTTGAGATCCCAATGCTATAACAGTTCCCCCTGAACAGACATGAGAACTCATGTTTGTTGATTTTGTTCAGTGCATATTATCAAGCTTCATTGGTTCAGAGTACTTCATAAATCGTACAATGTCTTGGACCTGATGCATTTGGTCCACTGTCAAAACCTTTACTGCTTGCCATCTTACACATTCGATTCCACACTTGATGACAACAATTACTAGGCTTATACATCCTAAAATGCTAACCATGACCAGTATAAGCTGCATTATTTTTCCTCCACAGCTACTGATAGAACCACTCAGTCAAGAAAACCATGTTTCTTTTTCTATTTCTGCTTTTTGAGCAATTTCCTCACTTATTTTGAGGTGACTCCTGGTTTCATGTTCATTATCAGGAATATAAATACAATATTCCTCTCCTACCAGTGCACAAAATTTAATGTCATGTGGTTCTGTAAGACCATAGTTTTTATGGCAGTCATTTCTATGTTAACTTTTAATTCCTCTAATAGACCTGCCAGTTTTTTAATTTCCCAAATAGCTTTTCCTGCTCCACAGAATGAAAAGATTGATGCTTCTGCAAGGACAGTAATCCATACATTCATTTTTTTAATATCAATCTGTCATTTTAATCTAACGTTTTTTAATATTAGACTCAGGTAATGTTGTAGTATGTCTAATGGATGGAATTACATGTCCTGAATAACACAATCCAGTCCAGTTCTTAGGAAGCCATTTGTAGGCTTTATTACCACATGTGTAATATATGCCTGCTTAAACTGGAATTATTTATGTAATACAGTGTTTAGTTTTAGCTTTTATAAATGTCCAGCAAGTTAAAAATGTTCAAAACATTGCTCACTGACATTTTGGGTAGCATAAATAATACTACAAGGACGTTTCCCAAGAAATGGATGATTACATGTTCCTTCTCCTCATAAACAAACATCAGCAGTCACATTTGTATGGACAAGCCTCAAGAAAGGATGTGTCTTTGGGAAAGAGTTATTTCTTGGAATCCAGTCTTGATTTGTGAGGTTCAGCGTTTCCAGAAGGGTAAATGGAATTGGTCGTAATGGAATTCCTATTGTTTACATCTTGTGGTATCTCAGCACATATCCAGCATTGGCTCATTTGCAGTGATTTGGTAAAAATATTGAAGTCCACCTTTCTTTGTATTGATGAGAACAACTTGTCAGGATCACGATTAATGTCAGGATTTTCATGGTTCGATATTTACTGGAAGAGGAAAGAATCATATTCTTATTAGTTGTATCTGATACTATGTCACTTTATATCAATTATTACATTTATAAGTTATTCAGTTTTCTCCCCTCCATTTTAATCTTTTAACATGACCTTTATGAATCCAACCATTTTTTGGTGGCTGATTTTTATATGGCTGGATTTGTACAGCCACTAACCCCACTTTGGTAACAATGTAGGGTCCTATCCATTTTGAATCCCATTTACTTGTGTTTCTAAAGTAGTGGACCATTACAAGATCTCCTTGTTCCAATTGTACCTCCCTCGATTCCCAAATCTCATTTTGTTTACACAGTTCTAGATTATGGGCTTTTCCAGCTTCCCAGACCCTCCCTTTTGCCCAACTGATTTTGTATTGGAGCTGGTCCCACAGTTTTGTTTCTTCTAATGGTATCCCATAAAGGATTTCTCCTGCTTGTAAATTTATAGGTCAACCCATCATTAGTTCATGTGGAGTTAACCCACATCCCTGAGGAGAATTTCGCATCTTAATCAAAATGTTGGGTAAATGTTTTACCCATTGATTCCCATACTCAGAAATCATTTTCTTTAATCCTTCCTTCAGAGTTCTATTAGCTATTTCAACTTTTCCAGAACTCTGGGGACGGTAAGGAGTATGACACCTTTGCTTGATTCCTCAAGTTTTACACATTTGTTTTGTCATGTTTCCAGTAAAGTGAGTCCCTTGATCACTATGTATTTCTCGGGGCACTCCCCATGTTGGAATTATCCTTTCACTTATTATTCTAACTACTGAGTTTACATCTTCTTTTTTTGTTGAATGAGCTTCCACCCATCCAGTATATTCATCTATCAAAGTAAGTAAGAAATGAAACCCTCCTGGTGCTGTTGGAAGAGGTCCTACAAAATCCATTTGTACCCTTTCCCAGGGACCCAATGCTTGTGTTTTCTCCTATTTTGTTTTCCCACATTGTGCATGACACATGTCACACATCTATCTACATGATTTTGGATGTCTGTTGTCATTCCTTCCCATTTCAATCTAGAACTAACAATTTGTTGTAGTCTTTCCCTTCCTGGATGACCTAGGAAATTATGATAATAAGTTAACAACATTTTTCCTCCATAGCTAATCGTACAATGTCTTGGACCTGATGCATTTGGTCCACTGTCAAAACCTTTACTGCTTGCCATCTTACACATTCGATTCCACACTTGATGACAACAATTACTAGGCTTATACATCCTAAAATGCTAACCCTGACCAGTATAAGCTGCATTATTTTTCCTCCATAGCTAATCGTACAATGTCTTGGACCTGATGCATTTGGTCCACTGTCATAACCTTTACTGCTTGCCATCTTACACATTCGATTCCACACTTGATGACAACAATTACTAGGCTTATACATCCTAAAATGCTAACCATGACCAGTATAAGCTGCATTATTTTTCCTCCATAGCTAATCGTACAATGTCTTGGACCTGATGCATTTGGTCCACTGTCAAAACCTTTACTGCTTGCCATCTTACACATTCGATTCCACACTTGATGACAACAATTACTAGGCTTATACATCCTAAAATGCTAACCATGACCAGTATAAGCTGCATTATTTTTCCTCCATAGCTACTGATAGAACCACTCAGTCAAGAAAACCATGTTTCTTTTTCTATTTCTGTTTTTTGAGCAATTTCCTCAGTTATTTTGAGGTGACTCCTGGTTTCAGGTTCATTATCAGGAATATAAATACAATATTCCTCTCCTACCAGTGCACAAAATTTAATGTCATGTGGTTCTGTAAGACCATAGTTTTTATGGCAGTCATTTCTATGTTAACTTTTAATCCCTCTAATAGACCTGCCAGTTTTTTAATTTCCCAAATAGCTTTTCCTGCTCCACAGATTGGAAAGATTGATGCTTCTGCAAGGACAGTATTCCATACATTCATTTTTTTAATATCAATCTGTCATTTTAATCTAACATTTTTTAATATTAGACTCAGGTAATGCTGTAGTATGTCTAATGGATGGACTTACATGTCCTGAATAACACAATCCAGTCCAGTTCTTAGGAAGCCATTTGTAGGCTTTATCACCACGTGTGTAATAAATGCCTGCTTAAACTGGAATTATTTATGTAATACAGTGTTTAGTTTTAGCTTTTATAAATGTCCAGCAAGTTAAAAATGTTCAAAACATTGCTCACTGACATTTTGGGTAGCATAAATAATACTACAAGGACGTTTCCCAAGAAATGGATGATTACATGTTCCTTCTCCTCGTAAACAAACATCAGCAGTCACATTTGTATGGACAAGCCTCAAGAAAGGATGTGTCTTTGGGAAAGAGTTATTTCTTGGAATCCAGTCTTGATTTGTGAGGTTCAGCATTTCCAGAAGGGTAAATGGAATTGGTCGTAATGGAATTCCTATTGTTTGCATCTTGTGGTATCTCAGCACATATCCAGCATTGGATCATTTGCAGTGATTTGGTAAAAATATTGAAGTCCACCTTTCTTTGTATTGATGAGTAAAAACTTGTCAGGATCACGATTAATGTCAGGATTTTCATGGTTCGATATTTACTGGAAGAGGAAAGAATCATATTCTTATTAGTTGTATCTGATACTATGTCACTTTATATCAATTATTACATTTATAAGTTATTCAGTTTTCTCCCGTCCATTTTAACCTTTGAACATGACCTTTATGAATCCAACCATTTTTTGGTGGCTGATTTTTATATGGCTGGATTTGTACAGCCACTAACCCCACTTTGGTAACAATGTAGGGTCCTATCCATTTTGAATCCCATTTACTTGTGTTTCTAAACTAGTGGACCATTACAAGATCTCCTTGTTCCAATTGTACCTCCCTTGATTCCCAAATCTCATTTTGTTTACACAGTTCTAGATTATGGGCTTTTCCAGCTTCCCAGACTCTCCCTTTTGCCCAACTGATTTCGTCTTGGAGCTGGTCCCACAGTTTTGTTTCTTCTAATGGTATCCCATAAAGGATTTTTCCTGCTTGTAAATTCATAGGTCAACCCATCATTAGTTCATGTGGAGTTAACCCACATCCCTGAGGAGAATTTTGCATCTTAATCAAAATGTTGGGTAAATGTTTTACCCATTGATTCCCATACTCAGAAATCATTTTCTTTAATCCTTCCTTCAGAGTTCTATTAGCTATTTCAACTTTTCCAGAACTCTGGGGATGGTAAGGAGTATGACACCTTTGCTTGATTCCTCAAGTTTTACACATTTGTTTTGTCATGTTTCCAGTAAAGTGAGTCCCTTGATCACTATGTATTTCTCGGGGCACTCCCCATGTTGGAATTATCCTTTCACTTATTATTCTAACTACTGAGTTTACTTCTTCCTTTTTTGTTGAATTAGCTTCCACCCATCCAGTATATTCATCTATCAAAGTAAGAACGAAATGAAACCCTCCTGGTGCTGTTGGAAGAGGTCCTACAAAATCCATTTGTACCCTTTCCCAGGGACCCAATGCTTGTGTTTTCTCCTATTTTGTTTTCCCACATTGTGCATGACACATGTCGCACATCTATCTACATGATTTTGGATGTCTGTTGTCATTCCTTCCCATTTCAATCTAGAACTAACAATTTGTTGTAGTCTTTCCCTTCCTGGATGACCTAGGAAATTATGATAATAAGTTAACAACATTTTTCCTTTTTCAGGCTCAATTATTTGTACTGTATGTAAAGGACCTTTTCTTGAATTCTCCTGGCACTGACCAAGGTTCTGGAAATCTAACCCATTTCCATTCACTTCCTTGTATTATTTCAAATTCTTCTATTTTCTCTTTTTTAATGATGTCTGGCTGTTCTCTTGGGATTTTTACTAAGCTTCCTAACTGCTGATTATCTTTGTTTGTTTTTGCATTTAAGGTCATATGAGCACCTTGTTCAAATTCAGGACCCCATAATGGCTTCATTTAATCTGTTCCTGTCACTGTTAATCCACATACAGTAGGTGTTATGATGATCCCACCACACTGGATTTGGGTAATTTTACCTACCTTGCTTTCCACTCTATGTTCATACTCTGTACCCTGATCTTTACAAAAGTAAGCTGTACAATGTAAAGGTAAAGGATTTATAGGTAAGTCATTTTGTATTTAGCACTTATTCAAAATATTTTGTACCATTTCCCTTATTTGTTTTTCTTCCGTGTTAGTTACTTCCCATGCCTAGTACTGGAGAACATTTGTACTGGATAAGTTTCTTTGGAGTCAAGGACCCCTTCTTTTGCTAGCTGATCTACTATTTTATTAGCCTGGCTGTGTACCTCATTTTTGATGTGAGCTTTGACCTTATTTATACTCACTGTAGAAGGATTATCATATTTTATCAAACTCCAAATTTCTGTCAACACTTCTTGATGATTGATTGGTTTACCATCAGCTGTAATCAAACCTCTCCTTGCCCAAATGGGAAGAGATGATGTTAAGACTCAGACTACATATTCACTGTCTGTATAAATGTTTACAGGTTTGGGCAATAATAAGGCTTGTTTAACAGCTTCCAGTTTGGCTCTTTGTGCTGAGCATCCCCCTGGGAGACTACCCTTCTTGTGTTCTTTGGTCTCTGCATTGTATATTGCTCATCCAGGATCCTGTCACAAAACACCCTCTTTCATAGCTCCAGAATCTGGATCCATCTGTATACAATTCTGACCCTCCTCAATAGTTTGGGTGCCCACCCTTAAGTGTTCCTCTTCATTTTCCAAGTCAGGATGCTCTTGAGTGGTAATTAAACAGTTCTGGCAAAAACTTAATCCAAGGGATTTTTACTCTGATTCCTCCTTCCTGACTTGCAAGACTTGCAGTGAGTCTACCAAGTCGTGCATTATTCATGCCCTTTGGATTTCTTTCTAACATGTATTTCACTGGAGTATGTTTGGTCTGTAACACAATTAAAGAGCCCTGAATCGTATGGCATGTTACTTCAGTACACCATTCTGCTATGATGGCTTGCTTTTCACATTCTCTCATTCCTTTCTCAACTGGACTCATAGCTCAGAAATAATAACCCAAAACCTGATATTGAGAGCCTCTTTTTTGCAACACTATGGCCATCATAGTTAGACCATTTTGTCCAAACTGTATGATGAACTCTGTATCTTTTTCTGGGAAACCCAAAGCAGGTACAGAAATGAGTTCTTCCTTGACCTTAGAGAAAGCTGCTATTGACTCATCATTCCAATTGAGAAGTTAATCTCCCTTTTTGTTTCCTTTAAGCATATTAGTCAAGGGTTTTGCTTTGCCTGTATAACCTGGTATCCATTCCCTTGAGAATCCAAAGATTCCTAGGGCTTGCCTTCACCCTGTGACAATAACTGGAATTGGTAACTATCTGATTAGTTGCTTTTTGTCTTCACTAATGCGTCTTTGTCCTGCTGATACCGTGACACTGAAGAAGGTAACATAATCTTTCATAAACTGACTCTTTTTAGGGTTCAGTTTTAATCCTGATTGTCTTATTGCTTGGAAAATTTCTGCTAGTGCATTTAAGAGCTGTCTTTCAGTTTCTGTTCCTATGAGTATGTCATCCATGTATTGAATAACAGAAGTTCTACATTCTAGTGGTTTTAGTATTTCCTGCATTACATGATGAAAAACTGTTGGAGCATCATGAAAGCCCTGAGGCATTCTTGTCCAAGTATATTGTTGGCCTTCTACAGTAAAAGCAAATTTCCATTGTGAGTCTTTACCTAGAGTAATACTCCAGAAACCATTACTCACATCTAATGTGGAGAAAATTTTCATTTTTTCCTGAATCTGAGCAATAAGATCAGGCATGCTTCCTACTATTGGCAAAGATGAGGTATCACCTTATTAAGTTCTCTGTAATCAACAATAAGATGATAACTTCCATATGGCTTCTTGTACAGGCCAGTCTGGACTGTTATCTGGTGAATTAACTTTTCTCACTACCCCTTGAGCTTCTAAAGCTTTCACAGTTTTCAGTATTGCCTGTTCTGCCTCTTTCTTTACTGGATATTGTTTTATAGGTTTCTTGGGACTGCCTCTTACTTTAAGAATAAAGTCAGGGACATGTCCACAATCATTCCTATGTTTGGCAAAAATATCCTGATAGCAATAAATTAGCTGAGCCAACTCTTGCTTTGGTGCTTTTAATAACGCAACTAAATCATACTGTACTGGATCTTTGACACTGCATTTGCATAATGCTTCAGAGATGACTAATACTTCATTTAATTGTCCCTTAATCAATTCTCTATTACACAAATCTATAATGTAACCATTCTGTTTAAAGATATCATTACCAATTATGTTTTGTAGATGAGGACTTGATATCCATGCATGCTGGAAGGTGTCTTCCCCTATATTTGTTTCTACAGGGAGACCTACTTGAGCTTGAGAGATTTTTCCTCCCAATCCTTGCAAATTTATAGTTCTTCTACCTGGGAATGTTCTTGTAGTAATACTAACAGTGGCCTCTGTATCTATTAAATACATATCTTAGTGGTCTCTTACCCATATCTGAGCATGTGGCGTTAGTGTTCTTTTTCTTTAATTTCATTATGTAAAGCTTTTAGTTCATCTGCTGTCTCTTTTACCTGTCTAATTATTTTACACTTTCCTGTAAGTGGGAACATTTTTTTGACAAAGCTTCTATAGTCCTGTGTTCTAATGTACACAAAAACTGTTGTAAGAGAGCTGGAATGAATGTTTTCTTAACAAAATCTCATATTTTGATTTGGCTTTCCTTACTCTGCATATTCATAAATCAAAGAAGGCAGTTTATAAATAGGGCTTCTCTATTTCCCTTAACTTTTGTTGTGTCTGACTGACCCAGTCATGATTAGTATCTAATAAAAATTGTGGATTTCCTGTTTGTAAATTCTCACTACCTTCACTATCTGCTTGGTTTATAACTTCTTCAAATCTGGGAAAATTAGGAGATAAAATTCATCTTGATGCCTTAGCTTTCTCTGAAGTATTCTTTTTAGAATCTGACATCTCTATTCCTTCAGAGAACAAAACAAAACTGTCAGATTTTTCTTGAGACCTTTCTTCAGTAACACTTTCAGATTTCTCTTGAGACTTTTTTTCTTGATATGGTTTAGTAAATCTTAATAAATATCTGTTTCTCAATCTGGTTACAAGGACTTTTTCTGGTATAAAATCCCGGTTTGAATCTCTAATACTGTTACTTTTAAAATTCAGTTTCTCAGGTCTAATAGTTTTGTTGCAGTAACATCTGTGATGCCTTAGCCCTACCACATTTAAAAATCGTATTACCATGCAAATTCCTTTAACTGTATGCCTCATAAATTACAGATTACACATGTAACTATAGGAGAACCAAGCTTTAGTGCATTCTACAAACAACAGAAAGACTAGGGTCTCACCCTATTGCGGCAGTGTGGAAATCCCTTCTTGGGAGTTAGCTGTGCAGCCTTCATTTTCCACCTTCCTTTTCCTGCAGGTGAGACTCTATGGAGGAAAACTGATCCTACCTTTTGGATTCTTTTTGTTCTTCCTTCACTCACTGACTTTTAATAGCCAAGACCTTTCTGCAATATTTCAACTTTACTTCAACTTTCCAACCTCTGCACTTTCTGCTTTGCTTCCTCCCAGGTTTCGGCACCAAAACTGTAAAAGTATCTACAAGCACTGCACCTATGAGGAAAAATACAGGCAGTTAGAAGAACAAGAAAAATAAATGATCAGCAAAGCAAGGCATCCCAATGTCAGTACAGTTTTTATTATTCCTTGACTAGCTAATTTGGCTGACTGACTGACTGACAAAATACACCAATGAGTACAGGACTTTTATACAGTTCTTGGCAAATGCAGTCCTGCCTCTTTAGATATACATTGTGTCCTAAGTTGGTCATGCAATGTGTCCTATGATGGTCATGCAGCTATTTTAAAAGTTGTTTTACAAGTTTTCCTTTTTTGTAACAAGTACAGAGTAATCATTTCTTGCTTCAG